>NC_079505.1:21412488-21505768 GCF_030052815.1 Hevea brasiliensis
GTGCATAATACATACTTCAAGAGGATCTTTAGGATGTGACTCATGAAATTCCTTTTCAACATGTTCGTCAATTGCATGTTCGTAAATTGTGTCAACTTTAAAGCATTCATCAGGTTCAAATTTGTGTTTCATCATGTCGAACAAGTTGAACTCCACTTCTTCTTCTCCTACTTTGATAGTTAGTCACCCATTTTTGACATCTGTGATAGCTCCGGCGGTTGCTAAGAATGGTCTTCCAAAGATGATGGGAATTTTAACATCTTCTTCCATCTCAAGGACAATAAAGTCCACTGGAATAAAGAATTTTCCCACTTTGATCAGAGTGTTCTCCAGTATTCCTACAGGATATTTAATAGATCGATCAACCAATTGCAATGAGATTGTTATTGGTTTTAGTTCCCTGATCTCTAGCTTTTTGCATATTGATAGAGGCATTAAACTGACACTTGCCCCAAGATCGTAGAGGGCCTTATCTATTTTCTTGTCACCAATGAGACAGGGTATGGAGAAGCTTCCTAGGTCCTTCAACTTTGGAGGTAGTTTGTTTTGCTGTATGGCACTGTATTCTTCTGTTAGAGCTACTGTTCCATAGTCTTCTAGCTTCCTTTTCTTTGACAGAATTTCCCTAAGAAATTTGGCATAAGATGGCATCTGAGAAAGTGCTTCAGTGAAGGGGATGTTGATGTAAAGCTTCAGTAAAACTTCCAAAAACTTCCCAAACTGCTTGTCCAATTTGGCTTTCTGAAATCTCTGAGGAAAAGGTAGAGGAGGCTGGTATGGTTCTGGTAATTTCTTTGTTTTCCTTGCTTCTTCTTCCTCATCTTTCTTAGCTTTTTCCTCCTTTTTATCTGCTTGGTCTTTAGATTTTTCTATGGTTCCCTTTGTTGGTTCTACCTCTGGTTATACTAGAGTTCTCCCATTCCTCAGTGTAACTGCCTTACAATGCTCCCTTGGGTTCATTTATGGTTGGCTAGGCAGTTTGCCAGTAGCCTTACTTGAAGAGCTTGCTTGCTGAGTGATCTAATTCTCTAGCATCTTGTTGTGAGTAGCAAGTTGGTCCACTCTGAAAGTCAGCTATTTAATCAATTCAGTTTGTTGTTGTTGAGCTACTAAGAATCCTTCCATCATGGTTTCCATAGTCATTTTTGGTTCAGGTTGTTGAAGTTGGAGAGGTAGTGATAACTGTGCAAAGTTTTGTCCTCTATTCTAAAATCCAGGGGTTACTGGTAGTTTGTACCCTTGTTGCTTGTTTATTGGCTGGTTCTGCTGATTGGACCATGAGAAATTTGGGTGGTTCCTCCATCCAGGGTTGTAAGTATTTGAATATGAATTGTTGGGCTACCGCTGGTTGAAGTTTCCTCCATTATTCACATAGTTCATCTGTTCTGAGGAGGGTTCATTGAAATTGCTATATTCTGAACTCATGTATCCTCCTCCATAGCTGTCTTCAAGTTGATTGTTTGTACCAACTGCATTGGCTTGCATCTTTTCGAGTTTCCTTGTGAGCTAATCAAATTGAGCATTTATCATGCTTAGGGCATCTACTTCTAGTACCCCTACAGTTTTCCTTGCATTTCCTCTTTCATTTGACCACTCATAGTTATGGTATGCAACCCTTTCTAGAAGTTGAAGTGCTTATGGCACTGTTTTCTCCATTAGATCACCTTCTGCAGCTGAATCAACTGTGCTCCTTATAGAGGGTAGTAATCCATTATAGAAATTTTACACTAATAGCCAATCTTCTATACCATGGTGTGAACATTCCCTCTGCAGGTCTTTGAATCTTTCCCATGCATCATAGAGTGATTCTCCTTCCTTTTTTCTGAAGGTGTTGAGCTCAAGCCTCAGTTTTATAGTGTTTGCAGGTGGAAAACATCGTGCTAGAAAAGCTTGAGAGAGGTTCTCCCGAGTAGTGAACATTCCAGCTGGTTGAGAAAGTAACCACTTCCTTGCTCTGTATCGAAGGGAGAATGGGAATGCTCTGAGTCTTATTGCTTGATTAGACACTCCATTCATCATCTTGAATGTATCATATAGGGCAAGAAAACATTGGAGGTGATAGTGTGGGGCTTTTGTAGGCGAACCTGCAAATTGGGTATGTTGAATCATTTGGAGCCATGCTGGTTTTAATTCAAAGTTATTGGCTTCCACTGTGGGTCTAGTGACACTAGGCAGAAATCCTTAGACAGATAGAGCTCCGTAATCTCTCAAAAGTCTTGGTCTGTCATTATTATCGCCCATGGTTGGAATTTCAGGATCTCCTTGACTGTGCTCTTGATGTTTCCTTTCCCTTCTGATGGCTTTTAGAGTTCTATCTATCTCCGGATCACAGTCCAAAATTTATTCTTCTGGCCTTGTACTGGTCATATACTAGATTGAGTACCTGAGAGAAAAGAAGAATAATGTAACCAGTAAAATAAAATTATATAATAAATATAATTGCCTAAATAAGCTAAATTGCCTATCGCTTGATATCACTATAGCCAAAGAATCCCCGGCAACGACGCTAAAAACTTGTTTGCCTGGTTTTACAAACCCGCAAGTGCATGGATCGCTAACAAGTAATAAAGTGATAAGTCGAGTATCGTTTCCACGAGGACCTTTGTTTATCAAGTACCAATCGACACAGTAATTTTGACTGTCTAGGCTATCAAATATTTAGGGAATGAAGATTGTTAATCTTAAACACTAGAATAGGAAACTTAAAATGAAGTAATGTATTTTTGGAACAATTCTGGAGTTAAGATTTCACACTTGAATCTTATTAGGGATGTTATCTCGTTTATTTACTAAATTGAGGGTCATTTTCCTTGATGAAAATCAGCCCTAAGTTATCCTAAATCCTCTCTCAAGGCATCTATGGTGTATTTTAATTAACTCAAACCCTACTTTCGTGGTGATCAAATTAATTAAAATCCTTTAAGACCTTTGACCGATTTTTAGGTTCCACAAAGGTATCAGCCTATGTCTAGGTCAGAGTTCCTAGATTCAAGATCTTGATTTTCTAATGCTAATCTTCACCTTTTAGTTCTTCAATCAACATCTACAATAATGTCTAAGTGGGTACCATCACATAGCATGCATTAGGATCACAAGAAATTAAGTCAAGAAACGAATCTCAAATCTAGTGAATAAAACTTAATGTTCATCCATAATAATAATTACAAGCATTACTCTCCCAAATCCAGAATAAGGAAACTACCCACTCATGGTGAGTTCAATAAACATCATGATAAAAGGTAAAAACAGTAAAAAGAAAATCATGTGAAAGAAATAAAGCAATAGAAATCTGTCTAGGGAGATGAAATGAAGGAACCGAAGATAGTTTGTAGCTTTGATCTTTTGGAGCTTCAGCTGGAAAACTTCTTTTGGTACTGATGCAGAGCCTAACAGCAACAGCCTTTAGCAGCACTCCCTACGACCCCCTTTCTTCTGATATTTTCTTTTCTATTTATATTGGTTGCTCTAGGGTTAGGTCACTTTGAGTCCAAAGGGCCTTAGGAGTCTCATTTTTATCCGAAAATAGGAGGGGAATCCGAGTTATAAGACTAGCTGTAGCATAGTATATGGCCCGTGTGTCACTACACGGGTCCCGTAATGTAGGGCCATGTAACTTGCTGGAGGAGTTTTGCGAAATTTTGTTTTGGCACAGAAAGTTACATGGGTTTGTGCCAACTACACGGGCCTGTTTACACGGGCCGTGTACTGTTGTTCCCATAAGGTTCTTCAAGTTGTTTCTCAGCAGAGACTTACACGAGTCCCCGCTGATTACACGGGTCTACTTACATGACTAGTGTACTTGTGCTTCTCATCGATTCTCTTGGCTTTCTTCTGGCAGAGAGTTACATGGGTCTGGGGCTTGGTTTACATGACCCGTGTACTTTGTATCAGCAACAATTCTCTGTCTCTTGACCTCTCTAAGCTTTCCTTTGAACTCCCATACTCTGAGGCTTCACCCAAACACCTGAAATGATACAGAAAACATGGAATTAAGGGCTTGACAATAGAAATTATGAAAACTCATGAAATTAACTATTATACATGAAAATACTTGTCTAAATGCTATGAAGTAGTATGCAAATGTGTTTAAAAATATCTATACAATTCAAGTGTATCACTACATAAGCCATGCCTCTGGTTGGGAAATAAGTTACACGGTGAACTGAGGGATTGGTATGGAAGGGTGAAATTTGGCATTTGAGACAGCCAGATGACCGGAAACAGGTAAATCATTATTTGGGAATGTTGGACTGACAGTGATTGTCGGATCAGGAATAGGAGGCTGAAAGGTGAAAGAGGTTCAAGCTTGATGGGAATCAACCATCGTTGCTAGTGGGGGAAGTGCTGGTAAATTTGGTTCTGGTGTAGGTCGAATGGTTTCTTTACTCTGGGACATCTCCTTTATCAATTTCGTTAACTCTGAGACTTGGTCTCTCAATTCTGAAACTTGTCCTTGTAGGTTTTGCACTCGTTCCTGGTCTTCCATTATCTTCTTTGCTCGGAACCTTGTTAAGTACACTTTTTTTTGTTGAACTGCTTGCTCGAACGGGTTTGCTTTGTTTGGAGTATAACACCCCTATGTTCGGTAGTGTGTTCTACTGTTCCGGAGACCAGTGTTATCTGGACAGCTAGGATGCCTAGAACTACACTTAGATATGGGTGAAGAGACATAAAATGATGAAATATAAGAAAAGAAAATACAAGAAAAATAAAGGAAAAATAATAGCAATGAAATGTAACCAAATTAAACTAGCCGAGAACCATAGCGATGGGTGACCGCACCGGAAAGTTGCGGCATGGACCGTTAACTAGCCCTGGACCACGGGGAACCCTGAAAATTATTTTTAAGACATAATTAAATACTTATTAAAGTATAAATATCATTAGAAATATCAGAGAAAAATTAATTAATTAGTACAAAGAAAAACAAGAAATCGAGAAAACGACAAAACTCGGTGTTATCGAAAAATTGAGAATGCAACCCGAACAGGGGCATTGTGGTCATTTAACACCCTGAGATGTCTTTTGACCTAAATTTCCATTAAAAATAAATGATATTACACTTGGAAAATGTCATGAAAAATTAAATTGTGACACATTATAAGAATAGTGAAAGAAATATGAGATAAAAACTAAATTATGAAAGTTTAACATTAAAAATTATTTTTAATCCTATTAGTGCTCCACTAACACCACTAAAGTGGATCATTAAACATAAAATGGACAGTAGATAACTTCATCTTCCTCACTCTGAAAAACTAGCCGAAAAGCTTGGGAGAATTCTCCCATGGCCGCCCACCTTTGAAACATTAAAACTCCATGATCAAGCCACCATTTCCCCAATTTGTCTTCATTAAAGTTAGTCCTCACCTTGCAAGGAAGAAATTGGTAGTAATTTCAAGAATTTTTTTTGAAGTTTGGTCAAGCTTCAAAATTAGTAAGTGAGTGTTTTCGATTCTTGTTTCATTAAACTTTGAATGGGTGTTGTGGGTAGTTGATTTATGGAAGGATTTTTGAAGTTTGATGAATTAGTGGAAATGTACATTTTGGTAGCCATGGAACCTCAATAACAACAGCTTATTCTTGCATGTAAATAGTGGTTTGAATGATGATTTAAATGTTTGATTGTATTGTGGTTGAATTCCATGTGTAAGGTATGATTTGGAAGCTTAAAAAGTGAAAGTGGCAATTGATGGGTATGTGTAAACTTGTGGCAGCCTCATGAAGAAGATTGAAGTGTTTGAGTTCCTGAAATATTGTTGAATTATGTTGTCATTGATGGCAGCATGTGTATATTAATAATTGTTTGAATTTGGATATGTGTATAGTGGTTTGAATTTGGACATGTAAATGAGGTATGTCTTGGGGTTAATTGTTGTAATTGGACTTGAAAAATTCTGTATTATATTGTGTATGTTGAGTGTGGTTACAAGCTACCAAAATGACCAAAAATGAGTTGCTAAATGTGTTAATGTTATGGTACAAACCAGAATTGGCATGGAAGAGTGACTTGGTAAGCATAGGATATGTAATTGGTAAAGGATGAACAAATTGTAATAGGGCAGTGTATGTTTTGGCTTAGAACCTTAAGTGTGTGGCTCTAATTGGTATGAGACCAATTGGAGGTGAAACTAGGCACAAAATGTGCTAACTTTCATGAAGGAAGCTCACCAAAATTCTGCCTAGAAGGTGACTTGAAAAATGACCAAATCCGGATTAGTGCTTTGAAAACCTGAAAATTGACCATTTAGGCAGCAGTTAGTTTTTTGGCCATAACTCACTCAAAACAGGTCCAATTGACCTGAAATTTTTCCCATGAATAGTTGAGACATATATCTACAATACATATGAAGACACCAAAGCCCAGAAATGGCCAGAACCAAGCCAAATAGCTTGCACAAGTTCGGGTATAAAAATTGGCCGAACCAAAAGTGACCTAAAAATGACCTAAACCTACCATTTTGGTGCATTCTGTCCAGCATTGGTAAATTGACCATATCTTGGTCTACACAACTTAGAATGACCTGAAATTTTGCCCCACGTGTAATAAGACATAGACCTACAAGTTTGTAGTTTGGACTGAAACCCAAAAACCGAGGGAACTAGGTCATCTGGCTAGGTCAAATTAGTATACCGAAATCCGTTAAATTGTAATAAAATGCAATATACTTGAAAATGAATTGGGTAACATATACCAACACTAAAAGGCTATAAAATGTAATATATTGGTAACATTAAACATAATTCACCTAGAGTACATCGAGAGTCAACATTTTTGGTTGACTAAGGGAAATAATAGTATTCAATAAACTAATTATTAAGCATTCTTGTTAGAGACAGTTTAAATGAGTACTGAAACACTTCAAATTGTGTGTTTCAGTTAGCAAAGACTCAGGGAAAGGGAAGGAAACACTGAGTCAGGGCCAAGAGACAGTTATTAGAGGTTTGTGCACAACAGTTACTTCTTTTGAATTTTCAATTGAAATGAATTATGACAAATTGTCTATTATTGTTTAAATTGTGAAAAATTGTCTTAATGATAGTTGATGGATACTTATTGCTTGAAAAATATTGTAAATGGTTTGAAACCACAGTTATCATTTATATTGATTGAATTCCTCGCTAGCTTGTCTAGTGGGATGAATTGACTTTGAATTCCCTCTCTGGCTGAAGTGTTGAGGTGTGTGCCTATTGAGGACGAATAGAATGAGTACTCATATTGTTGCTAGCTAGTTATGTTATTCCTCATTAGCCATCGGCTCTTGGGATGAATTGGACTTTGGAACATGATTAAGCTATGTTTGATTTATTGATATTCATTGTGATATTGTGAAATGGAGTTTAAATTATTATTGACATTCACTGTCTTTTGAATTTAACTATGGTTTTAAGTATCCACTATTTATACGACTTATGATTTATGATTTAAAGTTGCATTTTGTTAATATTGTGCACCACTGAGACATTGGCTCAGCGATAGCTTTTCATTATCAAGTGTGACAGATCGACAGGCGTGAGACTAGGCTGCTAGTACTACACTAAGAGATCATCGGGTATATTGAGTATACCGTATTTTGCATTTTGTATTGTAATGTATGTTCAGTGTGTGTATATATTGTTCTTCATTTTGAGTAGTTGTAAATTAAAATTATACATTGAAGTTGTAAAATAAATTGTAAATTATTTTAGCTTGTAAAATTTGTGATATATTTCTTTTATCTCAGCTTTTGAAAACACTGAAAAAAATTATTATGGATTTGAGTTAGCAAATGTTGAGAAACATATTGTGTTGATTGAATATTGGAGTTTGGGGATTGAACAAAATAATTGAAGTGCTTTTTTACAGGTTTTTGAAGAACTGTTTTATTCAAAATACAGATGGCACTCTGTCAAAATTCTTACAGAAATTATTAATTCTTCAAATGTGTTAGCTGTTTCACTTCAGTTAAAAAAATTTTTTAACGCCTGTAAATAGTGCTCACCACTATAAAAAGAAGTAAGAAAAGGTTTAAAATCCCTTGTGGTGTATTTAATGGGTTATCAGTAGATGAAGTTGGTAATTCATTAGGTATACTACGGGATCATGTTATGCCTTACAGAGGTGTAGGGTGTGACATGTTTAAGTAGTATCAGAGCCTGGTTTTTTAAATTCTGTTTTCACCTATAATTTGAATATTCTTTCTTCATAGTACAACTGCTCAATGTTATTGTTTGATACATACAGTACATTACATTATAAATATGCACTAATGGGAGGAAATCTCCTTGTGTTATTTGTTCAGGAGGTCTAAAATCCTCAAATTGACTATGGAAGAGGGTGATCGTTCAGTCGATCAATCGATAGAGGCTGAGGTACAAGGAGATGCCCTAGGCCTACACAATGTGAGTGGATCAGCAGCACCACCCCTCGATCCGATTTCTGCTCGGTTCTCGTGAGATGGCTGCAATGTTTCAACAAATGGCTGGTAACATGCCTACTTAAGTCCCACTACAGACACCAGTGGTACAACCACAGTCTTCAGCTAGGCAGTATGACAAGCTGATGAAATATGGGGCTACTGAGTTCAAGGGGACAGTAGATCCTCTAGAGGCAGAACAGTGGTTAGAGAGAATGGATAGGGTATTCAAGAAGCTACATTGTATAGAGGAGCTCAGATTTGAATATTCAGTGTCTTTGCTATAGGGAGATGCATATGACTGGTGGAAAACCATTCCCCATAGTTTGGTAGAACCTTCAGTGCTAACATGAAATGATTTTCTACCGGAGTTCAGACAAAAATATGTCCCTGATGCTTATGTGGACCAGAAGCTGCAAGAGTTCCTAAATCTGAAACAGGGGAGTAGATCGGTGGCTGAATATGAAAGAGAATTTTCCCACCTGAGCCATTATGCAGTAATTCTACTTTCTACCAGCAGGGAGAGATGTAAGAGGTTTGAAATAGGCTTGAAGCTTAGTATCAGATTATAAGTGGTCGGATTCAAACATAACAACTTCTCTGAGCTTATTTCTCATGCACTAGAATTAGAAAGAATTGAGTTAGAAGCAGCCCCAGAGAAGAAGAAATAAGAGAAGATAGAGAAAGAGAAAGAGGGCAAGTCAGTAGATCAGAGTTCCAGTGGTCCTACTGGAAAGAGGAAGAACCATGGGGGACACAGCAGAGGTGGTAAGAAGTCTAGTAGGGGAAGATATTCAGGACAGAAACCTCCTCTATCTAGTCAGCAGAGTACCAAAAGTTCCTACCCTCCCCGCCAATGTGAAACTCGTGGAAGAAATCATGGTGGGGTATGCTACAAGGCCATAGGAGCCGGTTATAACTGTGAAGGCACAGGGCACTTTGCCAAAGACTACACCAGTACTCGCAGAGTTGGACCACCTCCTACTACTGCTGAAGGGTCAGTTCAGAGTCTTGTCACCAGAGGTTCACAACCACCTAGCAGAGGTAGAGGCAGGGGTAGAGGTAGTCTAGCAGGCAGCCAAGGCACAGTAAATTAATCAGAGCAAGGTAGTGCTCCAGTCAGAGTCTACGCAATGAGACAGAAAGAAGAGGCCGAGACATCTGATATTGTGGCTGGTACCTTTCAACTTTTAATCAAGATGTATTTGTGTTATTTGATTCGGGTTCTACCCATTCTCATGTGAGTACTAGCATCATTGATTGCATTGCTATTCCGTGTGTGAAAATGGACTTTGAGGTGCTAGTAACAAGTCCGTTAGGATAGGAGGTCAGGGTTAATAGAATGTATAGGGATTGTCCTTTGGTGATCCAAAGACATACTTTTCTGTCTGATTTCATTGAAATGCCCTTCAGAGATTATGATATCATCTTGGGCATGGATTAGTTAGACAAGCATCACGCTATGATTGACTGTAGACTGAAGACAGTCACTTTTGGTCTCCCTCAGTACAGTGATGTGGTAATACACGGGGAGAGGTAGCTATTGCCATCAAACATCATTTCGGCTGCACTAGCCAGAAAAATGATCAGAAAGGTGTGTGAAGCATACTTGGCACATGTGGTAGACAACCAAGTGGGGAGTCCAGCATTGAGGGACATTCCTACAGTATATGACTTTCTAGATGTGTTTCCTGATGAATTGCTAGGATTACCTCCAGAAAGAGAGGTGTAGTTTGAAATTAATGTTATGCCTGGTGTGGATCCAATCTCCATAACACCATACAGAATGGCACCAGCAGAGTTGAAGGAGTTGAAGGTACAGTTGCAAGAACTACTTGAAAAGGGCTTCATTCGCCCTAGTTTGTCACCTTGGGGAGCACCAGTATTGTTTGTTAAGAAGAAAGATGGCACTCTTCACTTATTTATTGACTACCGGCAGTTGAATAAGGTGACAATAAAGAACAAATATCCATTGCCTCGCATTGATGATCTGTTTGATCAGTTGAAAGGTGTAGCTGTACTCTCCAAAATTGATTTGCCATCTGGTTATTATCAGTTGAAAGTGCAAGAGTAGAGTATTCCAAAAACTGCTTTCAGAACTCGATATGGCCACTATGAGTTTCTGGTAATGCCATTCGGGTTAACTAATGCTCCAGCTGCTTTTATGGATCTGATGAACACTATCTTCAGACCATATCTCGACCAATTTGTGGTGTTGTTTATTGATGACATTTTAATATATTCGAGGAATGCAGAGGAGCATGACAGATATCTGCGGATTGTACTGCAGACCTTAAGGGAGAAACAGCTATACGCCAAATTATTGAAATGTGAATTTTGGCTAAAAGAAATCTCCTTTTTGGGACATGTTGTGTCAGCTAAAAGGATCAAGGTAGATTCCAACAAGGTAGAAACTATCCTTAATTGGAAGCCGCCCAGGAATATCACAGAAATTCACAGTTTTCTGGGTTTAGCTGGAAATTATCGCCGGTTTGTGAAAGGGTTTTCTATGTTAGCTTCTCCACTGATCAAGCTGCTTCGGAAAGATGTAAAATTTCAATGGACAAATAAATGCCAGCAGAGTTTTGATGAGTTGAAGAGTTGTTTGACTGAAGCTCCAGTCCTTACTTTACCTACCTCGGGTAAAGAATACACAGTTTATAGTGATACTTCTCACTATGGGTTAGGCTGTGTACTGATGCAAGATCGGAATGTCATTGCTTATGCATCACGTTAGCTGAAACCGCATGAGAGGAACTACCCAACACATGATTTGGAGCTAGCAGCTATTATTTTTGCTCTGAAGATCTGGAGACACTATTTGTATGGGGAGAAATGTTACATTTACACAGATCACAAGAGCTTGAAGTACTTAGGTACCCAGAAGGAATTGAATTTGAGGCAGAGGAGATGGTTAGAACTGATTAAAGACTATGATTGCTTAGTAGACTAACAGCCAGGGAAAGCAAATGTGGTGGCTGACGCCTTAAGTCGCAAGACTATGGCAAGTCTCAGAGTTTCTCCTTTGTCTATGGTATATGAGTTGAAAGCATAGCATTCCAGTTTGGAGATTGATGATGAGGGACAGACAGTAGTTGCATGGCATGTACAGCCAGTGTTGATTGATCATATCAGAATGGCTGTTCAGAATGATGAAAAATATCAAAAGCTACTGGAAGAAGTCCAGCAGGGCAAGAAACCTAAATTTTCTGTGGGAGATGATGGTTTACTACTATATCAGGGCAGAATGTGCGTTCCTAATGATGTTGAATTGAGACGGATCATTATGAAGAAAGCACATGAGTCTCCTTTTGCTATGCACCCTGGTAGAATTAAAATGTACAGAGGGCTGAAAGAACATTACTAGTGGATGGGTATGAAGAGGGATATAGCTGAATTTGTTTCCAAATGCCTAACTTGTCAACAAGTAAAGGTAGAACATCAAGTACCAGTAGGTTTGTTACATCCATTGCCAGTACCAGAGTGGAAATAGGAAAGGATAACTATTGATTTTGTGATGGGACTTCCGAGGACACAGAATAGTCATGATGCAGTATGGGTTATAGTTGATAGACTAACCAAGTATGCTCACTTTTTAGCAGTTCAGGTGGACTATAGCTTGGAGAGATTGGCCAGATTGTACATAAATGAGATTGTAAGACTGCATGGAGTGCCAGTATCAATTGTATCTAATAGAGATCCTAGGTTCACTTCTAGATTCTGGGGTAGCCTTCAGAAAGCCCTAGGAACTAGATTGAACTTTAGCACAGCATTCCACCCACAGACAGATGGCCAATCTGAAAGGGTAATTCAGCTATTGGAGGATATGCTACGAGCTTGTGTGATTGAGTTTGAAGGTAGTTGGGATTCACACTTGTCTTTGATAGAGTTTGCTTATAACAACAGCTACCAATCAAGCATTAGGATGCCTCCATATGAAGCTTTGTATGGCAGAAAGTGCAAAACTCCCCTAGGTTGGGATTAAGTAGGTGAAAGAAAGATGATTGGGCTAGAAATTGTTCAACAAATAGAGGAAAAGATCAGATTGATCAGAGATCGACTCAAGGCTGCATCAGATCGTCAGAAGTCCTATGTTGATCTGAAGAGAAGAGATGTTGAATGTGCAGTGGGTGATAAGGTATTCCTTAAAGTTTCTCCTTGGAAGAGGATTATGAGATTTGGCAGAAAGGAAAAACTGAGTCCTCATTGCATCGGACCATATGAGATTCTAGAAAGAGTGGGTCCTTTGGCATATACCGACAGAGATACATAGTATCTTCCATGTGTCCATGTTAAGGAGGTATAGATCTGACCCATCTCATGTACTATCAGTTGAAGAGATTGAGGTAAATCTAGACCTCTCATATGAGGAAGAACCCATAGAAATTCTAGCATATGAGGTGAAGCAACTGAGGAATAAACAGATACCCCTGGTTAAAGTGCTATGGAACCATCATTCAGGCCAGGAAGCTACTTGGGAACGTGAAGAGGACACGAGGAGACAGCACCTGACTATTCGTAATCGATGCGAGTAAAATTTCGAGACGAAATTTATTTTAAGGAGGGGAGAATTGTAACACCCCTATGTTCAATAATGCGTTCTACTGTTCCAGAGACTAGTGTTGTCCGGACAGCTAGGATACCTAGAACTACACTTAGATATGGGTGAGGAGACATAAAATAATGAAATACAAGAAAAGAAAATACAAGAAAAACAAAGAAAAAATAATAGCAATGAAATGTAACCAAGTTAAATGAACCAAGAACCATAGTGATGGGTGACCGTACCGGGAAGTTACGGCGTGGATCGTTGACTAGCCCTGGACCACAGGGAACCCTAAAAAATATTTTTAAGACATAATTAAAGACTTATTGAAGTATAAATATCATTAGAAATATCAAAGAAAAATTAATTAATTAGTACAAAGAAAAATGAGAAATTAAGAAAACGACAAAACTCGGTGTTACCAAAAAATCAAGAATGCAACCCGAACAGGGGCATTGTGGTCATTTGACACCCTGAGATGTCTTTTGACCTAAATGTCCATTAAAAATAAATGATATTACACTTGGAAAATGTCATGAAAAATTAAATTGTGACACATTATGAGAATAGTAAAAGAAATGGGGGATAAAAACTAAATTATGAAAGTTTAACATTAAAAATTATTTTTAATCCTATTAGTGCTCCACTAACATCACTAAAGTGGACCATTAAACATAAAATGGACAGCAGATAACTTCATCTTCCTCACTTTGAAAAACTAGCCGAAAAGCTTGGGAGAATTCTCCCATGGCTGCCCACCTTTGAAACATTAAAACTCCATGATCAAGCCACCATTTCCCCAATTTGTCTTCATTAAAGTTAGTCCTCACCTTGCAAGGAAGAAATTGGTATTAATTTCAAGAAGTTTTGTTGAAGTTTGGTCAAGCTTCAAAAGTGGTAAGTGAGTGTTTTCAATTCTTGTTTCACTAAACTTTGAATGGGTGTTGTGGGCAATTGATTTGTGGAAGGATTTTTGAAGTTTGATGAATTAGTGGAAATGTACATTTTGGTAGCCATTGAACCTCAATAAGAACAGCTTATTCTTGCATGTAAATAGTGGTTTGAATGATGATTTAAATGTTTGATTGTATTGTGCTTGAATTCCATGTGTAAGGTATGATTTGGAAGCTTAAAAGGTGAAAGTGGCAACTGACGGGTATGTGTAAACTTGTGGCAGCCTCATGAAGAAGATTGAAGTGTTTGAGTTCATAAAATATTGTTGAATTATGTTGTCATTGATGGCAGCATATGTATATGAATAATTGTTTGAATTTGGATATGTGTATAGTGGTTTGAATTTGGACATGTAAATGAGGTATGTCTTGGGGTTAATTATTGTAATTGGACTTTAAAAATTCTGTATTATATTTTGTACATTGAGTGTGGTTACAAGCTACCAAAATGACCAAAAATGAGTTGCTAAATGTGTTAATGTTATGGTACAAACCAGAATTGGCATGGAAGAGTGACTTGGTAAGCATAGGATGTGTAATTGGTAAAGGATGAACAAATTGTAATAGGGCAGTGTATGTTTTGGCTTAGAACCTTAAGTGTGTGGCTCCAATTGGTATGAGACCAATTGGAGGTGAAACTATGCTCAAAATGTGCCAACTTTCATGAAGGAAGCTTATCAAAATTCTGCCTAGAAGGTGACTTGAAAAATAACCAAATCCGGTTTAGTGCTTTGAAAACCTGAAAATTGACCATTTGGGCAGCAGTTAGTGTTTTGGCCATAACTCACTCAAAACAGGTCCAATTGACCTGAAATTTTTACCATGAATAGTTGAGACATATATCTACAATTCTTATGAAGACACCAAAGCCCAGAAATTGCCATAACAAAGCCAAATAGCTTGCACAAATTCGGGTATAAAAACTGGCCGAACCAAAAGTGACGTAAAAATGACCTAAATCTGGTTTGGAGCATTCTGTCAAGCATTGGTAAATTGACCATATCTTGGTCTACACAACTTAGAATGACCTAAAATTTTGCCCCGAGTGCAATAAGACATAGACCTACAAGTTTGTTGTTTGGACAAAAATCAAAAAACCGAGGAAACTAGGTCATCCGCCTAGGTCAAATTAATATACCGAAATCCGACAAATTGCAATAAAATGCAATGTACTTGAAAATGAATTGGGTAACATGTACTAACACTAAAAGGCTATAAAATGTGACATATTGGTAACATTAAACATAATTCACCTAGAGTGCATCGAGGGTCAACATTTTAGGTTGACTAAGGGAAATAATAGTATTCAATAAACTAATTATTAAGCATTCTTGTTAGAGACAGTTTAAATGAGTACTAAAACACTTCAAATTGTGTGTTTCAGTTAGCAAAGACTCAGGGAAGGGAAGGAAACACTGAGTCAGGGCCAAGAGACAGTTATCAGAGGTTTGTGCACAACAGTTACTGCTTTTGAATTTTCAATTGAAATGAATTATGACAAATTGTCTATTATTGTTTTAATTGTCAAAAATTGTCTTAATGATATTTGATGGATACTTATTGCTTGAAAAACATTGCAAATGATTTTAAACCACAGCTACCATGTATATTGATTGAATTCCTTGCTAGCTTGTCTAGTGGGATGAATTGACTTTGAATTCCATCTCTGGCTAAAGTGATGAGGTGTGTGCTTGTTGAGGACTAATAAAATGAGTACTCATATTGTTGCTAGCTAGCTATGTTATTCCTCATTAGCCATCGGCTCTTAGGATGAATTGGACTTTAGAACATGATTAAGCTATGTGTGATTTATTGATATTCATTGTGATATTGTGAAATGTAGTTTAAATTCTTATTGACATTCGCTGTCTTTTGAATTTAACTATGGTTTTAAGTATCCACTATTTACACGACTTATGATTTATGATTTAAAGTTGCATTTTGTTAATGTTGTGCACTACTGAGACATTGGCTCAGCGATAGCTTTTCATTGCTATCGCAAGTAGACAGACTGATAGGGCAGCAGACTATGCTACTAGTACTACACTGAGAGATCATCGGGTATATTGAGTATACCCTATTTTGCATTTTGTATTGTAATGTATGTTCAGTGTATGTATATATTGTTCTTGATTTTGAGCAGTTGTAAATTAAAATTGTACATTGAAGTTGTAAAATAAATTATAAATTATTTTAGCTTGTAAAATTTATGATATCTCAGCTTTTGAAAACACTGAAAAAATTATTGTGGATTTGAGTTGGCAAATGTTAAGAAACATATTACGTTGATTGAATATTGGAGTTTGGGGATTGAACAAAATAATTAAAGTGCTTTTTTACAGGTTTTTAAAGAACTGTTTTATTCAAAATACAGATGGCACTCTGCCAAAATTCTTACAAAAATTATTAATTCTTCAAATGTGTTAGCTGTTTTACTTCAGTTAAAAAATTTTTTTAACACCTGTAAATAGTGCTCACCACTGTAAAAAGAAGTAAGAAAAGGTTTAAAATCCCTTATAGTGTATTTAATGGGTTATCAATAGACGAAGTTGGTAATTCATTAAGTATATTACGGGATCATATTATGCCTTACAGAGGGGTTGGGTGTGACATGGAGCAATGTTGATTTCCTGTGGAAAGTTTTTTTATTAGTTTTAAATTCTGTTAGAGTTAAAGATCCTAACTAAACAAAGGATACGGTGGTAGATAATCACCAAAATAGAGTCTGCAGAAAGCGAATTATGTCAACTTTATCATGGCATCACTCGATAGTCCAACAGTGAATGATGAAATCGTATGCATGTCTATGATACTTGTCCATATAATGCATTCATCTTTTCGTATAACCCTAATGAGGATAGTTCCCTCGGGAGTTACATTATTCATTCATATTTTGCTAAACATGGTTCAAACAATTCATTAACAATCCGTTCATACATAGCATTCTTTGTTATTGCCTAGGTTCAGGAAGACTCTTTAAAATACAATGACATCTTTTGAGGTACTCATAGAGTCTTTCTTCTTGTCTGGCAGGATTGAATGTCTTCAAGGTGTACTCAGATTCTGGCAGCAGTTCTTGTTTCTCTTGCTCTATCATTCTTTCTAATTGGTCAACATTTTCTCTTAGCTCTTGATAAAGGGTTGCTTGCCTTTCCTTTTCTTTCCTTTCCTTGGCACATTCTTTCAAAATGTCATTAATAAGTTGTGCCTACTCCTTCAATTCAAGCTTTCTCTTTTTGCTTTCCTGTTTATATTCTTCGATAAGTATTTCCTGATATTCCAGTTTCTCCTGTAATTTGCCATTCTGGACTCCTGCCTCTCTCACTACACCTTGAAGCAAGGTCTTCTCTTTCTCCCACTGTGTTTCCTGCCCCTCAAATTTCATTTTTTCTGCTATCACTTCTTCCCTGAGCCTTTTTACCTCCTTTTTCAAGATTTGCTGTCGGTCTTCCAACTGCCTTATATGTTCTTGCAATTGTTGGTTCTCAGTGCTCGAATTTTGTAGAGAGCTGACCAACTTGGCACTAACTTCTTCTGAAAGAACTTCCCGATGAGGCGTGCTTTCCTTGGGCTCTGCTAGTTTGGAAACTTGATATCCTTGGTCTCTGCTTGTTCTCCATCTGAGGTAATCTTCTGTGGCGCTTGGCCCTTTAGGCAATCGTTTAATCATGGTGACCTCTTCCCAGGATTTGCGAAATGCTCTCAGTTCTTCCTCTCTGTCGGGTTCATGATAGAAATGAGCTTAATGAAACCTTTCAACATTAGGCATGAACTGGGTTGAACCGAATTTCCTCAATACCAAAAGTGGGATGTAACTTGTGCACCCGGTTAGTCTTATCAAAAGTACCAAGTGATTATCCCCTGTACTAAACAAAATGGGTTGGCCCATAGTCCATAACTTCCTCCAGCAACAGTTGTGACTATTGAAGCTTAGAATCTTCTCTTGCCATTATAGTTCATTCTTTAGACTTATTGCCAATCTAGCTATTTTTTCCATGAGAGGCTGGTCAGGATATCAGGTTAGTCCCTTAGTTTCCAAAGGATAGATGTGGTTGAGGATGTAACAATTGGGAATAGCACTTGATAGTTCCCTTACCCTGTCATCAGCAATAGATTAGAGTCAAAAAGGTCTCAGCGAGGATGGCAGGTATTGGGTTGACATTTTGCTTCTCTACCACCCAAAACATTTCTATGACGCTATAAGTTATAACTCCCAAAGGCCTGGGAAACAAGATAAGGCCATTAATTCCCAAAGCTAGTGCCAAAGAAGCCTGTTCCCATTGCTTGCTCTAAATATGCAGATCCAAATGCTTTTTGATGTAAGTCCAATACTACCCATGTGTGCTCCCCTTGATGGTTTCCTTTGCCTTTGCTTCCTCTACAGAGATTCCAAGCATATGTGCAAACCGTTTCCAAGTCTACCTATGCTCAAGGTGTAGATAAATCCAATTATGCGCCACATAAGGGATTTCTAGTAGTGCCTGATATTCCTTTATAGTGGGAATTATATCAATATCGTTGAAGGAGAACACCCCATACTTGGGATTCCAAGTTGATAGCATGGCTTTTAAAGCAGGAACTTGTACTATGACCCGTATCAAAGTTGCAATTCTCCCATACTTTTTCTCAAACTTTACTTTGACATGATCGGGAAATGATTTCCAATTGCTGGATAAATCCTCAAGACCGATCATTCTAACCTCAACCTTACTTGGATCCAACGAAGGTAATGGGCAAATGTCTGCCACTATGTCAACAAACTGTGGCGACTCTGAACTATGAATTAGTTTGGACCATTGTCTAGCATTATGTTCCTACCTTGAAACTCCTTCAGTTGACTAACTCTAGGATGCCATGTTAAAGTTTTTGTTTATCCTTTACAGACTCCAATTTATAATGCCTGCAGAGAAAATACATTAGTAAAATAAATTCAGGTAATTTTGAATTATACTGCTAGCTTGGCAACATCTATACACCTATCAAAGTAGGAAGATGTTTAGATCATCCTGACAGTATGATTCAAAATTACCCTCATGTTATTTAAAATTTAAAAATATAAATAGAGTAAGGTGAAAACAAGTATGTCCCTTTTGTCCTAAAATAGGGAGAGTCCTAAAACCGGGTAAGCACTATCTAATTGGATAGTTCTATCTTACGAGGTAGTTTGCTATGGCTTTCAGCTAATGTCATAGTTTAGCTCAAGGTCTAATTTTCTAAAGCCACGGTTCCCAAATCGTCCCTACTATAAATAGTAGAGCCTCATTCCACCACCATGATACTAATGAGAGAATTCTACGGGTACCACAGTAGATGGAACAAGTTCCAATTTGAGCAAAAGCCTTCACGGATACTAAAGGGGTAAAACCCACGGGTACCGCTACATGACTCCCTCCTATTTCCTAAAAGGGTAAGAAAGCCCAGGTATAGGGCTGAAGTATGTGAGGACATTGTGTAAGTAATCAGTGTGTGAAGGGACATATTTACCTCTTTCCAGTATGGGGGAGTTTTAGACGAAGATTGCTGTAATAAATAAGATAATCAAAATAAGCAAAATGGTTAGAAAGAATAACAATAATTAATATATTAAGACTTTTGAATTTTGTAAGTGAAGCCCCTAATTACGATTTTAATTTACAAGAGCATAAAATTAAATCTGCTTTCGGACCTCTAAACCAGGGTTAAGGTCAAAAGTCCCCAATGGAGTTGCCAAGCCGTCACAAGGGTTTTATGGTCGCCCGGACGATTCTCATCGAAGTGGGAAAAGTGAGGAGTCGCCACTTTAATTTTGAGAAAAATTAAAGAAAACCATTTGTAAAAAATTAAAATCCACTTTGAAAATAGAAATTCTAGGTTCTGGGTCCGTATACGGATGGGGAAGGTGTTAGGCACCCCACCTCGTCCCTCAACGAGGGTAAGCAGATTTAATGTTGTGCTCTTTATAAATTGATAATTTAGGGGGTAGAATGGTGATGTTAATCCTTTGTACAAATAAAAGGAATATTTGATATTTCACTATTTTGAGTTGCCCAAGAACATGAGTAGATGAGATGACCCTTCAGTGAATAGGTGTTGTGCAATGGATTTTGTTAGGAATTAATTCGAATACTGAAGTCGTGATATTTTAGTTTGAATTTAAGCTAAGAGAATTTGGGTAAAAACTCTCTCCCGATCTCGTAATGTATTCTGTTAAAATTTAGCGGATTTTGAGTAAGAACTCTCCCCCAATATCTACATATTTCATTAAGATTTTTGTCGAGAATTCGGGTAAGAACTCTCCCCCGATCTCTATATGTATTCTGTTAAAATTTTAATGGATTCCGAGTAAGAACTCTCCCCCGATCTCCACATATTTTATTAAGATTTTGGCCGAGAATTTGGGTAAGAACTCTCCCCCGATCTCTATATACTTTATTAAGATTTTAATTGAGAATTCGGGTAAGGACTCTCCCCTGATCTCTTAATATATTATGTTAAAAGAATTAGACTGAGTTCGGGTAAGAACTCTCCCCCAATCTCTTAATATGTTACGTTAAAAAGTAGGCTGGGTTCGTGTACGAACTCTCCCCCGATCTCTTAATGTGTTGCATTTAAAATTAGGCTAAGTTCAAGTAAGAACTCTCTCTCGATCTCCTAATATATTGCATTAAAAAGTAGGCTGAGTTCAAGTAAGAACTCTCCCCTGATCTCTTAATATGTTTACTAGAATGGCATTTTATAAGAACTTTGAACTAAGGATTTGAGTAAAGGGTCCTTCTTGATCCCTATTTTGTGGGAATGAAGAACCGAAGACACAGAAAACTCCTGTGTAAAGCTTTTCCTAGCCTACGGGACCTTATAACTAGATGGTGGACGATAGGCCGAACTCCTTGCCGATCTCTCGCTTGATCGCTTTATCGTAACTCTTTGATTTGCGACATCCCATCCCTTTTTAGCCGCTCACCCAAGATCTAAACTTATCTTGATTCCCGATCTATTGTCTTATCTCATGGGTTCGTTCCAAGACCCGATCTCATAACTTATTTATTTGACCTAATCTTGTTTCCAACCTATTCGACCTTTGCTATACCTATCTTCTTTTATTATTTTTCATTTATTCAGTACAAAACTCTCACGTTAAAATATTCTTGCCTATATTCTTTAAATTATTTACGAGTATCCAATGACTCGAACGTCTACTCTCGAAAGGAATGAAAACTAGGTGACGATAAATGGAGTTTACGAATAAATAGAAAAAGAAGACACAAGAAATAACTATGGGCCTAGATAACCTATTCTGAGATTTAGTGCGACTGGATATATAAGAAATTTTAAAAGAAAACTAAAGAAAACAAACCAAGGATTTTCAACAAAATAACATTTTAGACGCTTACCTGTGGAAAGTTGAGACAGGCTAGCTGACTCCGGTATCCACAAATCTTGAAGAGGTGAAAGCTGACGGCCGAAGGACTCAAACTTACCCAAGGTAATGGAAATAGGTCATAACAAAGTTGAACTTAGAGGGTAATACACAAATACTAGAGCGGTGGGAATAAGGCGAAGTGAAGATGGTTTCACAGTGTAGTGCACCATTACTGAAAATGAAAATCTCAGGATTTAAAGCTCCTTTTGATGAAATACTTCAAAAAAATGGTTTCTAAAGTTTCTCAACACTTTGGAAGCTCTGAATGATTAGTAGCAAAACTTAATCAAAGTTCAGAGTCTTTCCACGATAATCACCCCCTTCTTCTATAGTGTTGCATGCTGGTATTTATAGGGAATGTGTGTCCAAATTGAAGGGTCAGGATCTTATTAGGGGGAGATAGAAGGCTGAGATTCAAAAGGACATAATCTGATGCCTAAGAATTAAAGAGAATCAAAATGGAGGTTCGGGATTCCATTCAGAATATCTGTCCTTTCTTCCCTTAATCCAATGGTCAGGAGTTTTGCCTCATGAAATGGATCCAAAGGCTGGGAATAAAAGGCGCTGAATCTGTCATCTGCTTTTGATCTAAGGGCTCCAAATCCATCCTTACAATTATAATCAAAGGTGTAGATCGGGATGTATAGGGCTTCTTTAACCGTTTTGGCGTCTGGCGGCTAGGAGGGTGTCTTTGCTAATGAGATGTGTGCTGAGGATCTAATCATGCCTATAATGCTTTAACTAACTCGAATCTAATGGTGGGGGAAGCTAATTGAAGGCCATGATTGGTAGTTATTCAACTCCTTGAGTTCTCCGATCTTACAGGTCATTCCTTGCTTTTCTGATCTTCTCATTATGACTATCCCCTTTTTGGGTCATTATTCCGATCTCTATTTCTTACATCGGGTCCCCTCTTAATTTTTGATCTCTCTCATTCCTGATCTTTCCTCTCTATCTAACTTGCATTGGTTATTTTTTCGATTTTCGATAAGTGTACCCAATCTGATCCCTAGATGAATCACCATTCACCGACTCGTGGGTTTGGAAATTTGTTTAATTCGATGACCTTAGTTGATCGATCTCATTTATTCAATTTTTTTACTATGTTTATGGAACCTTCTTGTGACATGTCAAGGAGGCGGCCCGATTTCGCTAACCAATGCTTCACTTGGGATTTCATGTGCATTTAATGCTCAGACGGGAATAAATAGGGGAAAGGTGAGTCATTTGTTTCCTTATATCATTTTCAGACCTTCCCCTAGTGATTTCAGCACTTCCTCTCGCTTTCTAAAGTTTTCAAACACCAATTCACACTCCGGTAAGGGTTTTGATCTTTTCTCAGTTAATTTTCCTTTTATTTTGTGAAAATGAGTGGTACCGAGGGTCAAAGAGCTGCGAGCCCGCCTTCCATCCATATTTCATGGACTTCGAAAGAAGGAGACGCGACTAGACCAAGCAAACAACCCAGCATAGCCATTATTCCGTTTGCTGGTCTGACTACCAGACCGAAGCAAGGAATGTCTTCGAGAAAGGAGAGCCTGCCAATTGATGAACTGCCATCAGTCCTTAGAGAGACTGATCTCCAATCCATAAGTCAAGAATATAATTTGTGGATCGATTCTTTTGAACTGATCAGATGCCATGGCAATCTTCAGGCCGATCACTTCTTTAAAGAAAGCGATCTCATCATTATGTATGAGAAGCAGCTTAAGGCCGAGCTCCATTTTCCCTTGGATGGATTTTACAAAGCCGTCCTAAAATTCTACCACGTCTCGGTAGCTCAAGTGCATCCGAACTCCTAGCAGACTTTAGTAGCCTTCAGAGACCTCTGTCGAGCCAAGAGACTGGAGCCCACGGTTAAGCTCTTTGTCGAGCTGCATAGGCTTGCTCAAAGAAAGGATGACAAATTCTGATTCTTTCAAGGAAAGCCAAACTGCGGGCTTTTCACTGATCTCCGCTCTTTACTGAAGAACTAAAAGGATCGATTTTTCATCCTTAGGAGTAAGGATCGGAACGGCTTTGAGGGGATCCCACACAATTGGAATTATTTGGTCCCCCAACTCCCTAAGAAGCTTACTTTAAATAAAGACGAAGTTGCCATGGTGAAGGAATTAAAAACTCAGGTGGCCACCCATAAATATTCATGCTTAGATGCGGTGATGGCTGAACTGAAATGGTGGATGATGCGGCTGATCTCTGAGGAAGATTATGAGCTTCAGCTTTCCAACCTCGGTCCTGCTACCGGTACAATCCAGATCTCTAGTCTCTCAATCTTAGCGAACTCATTGACTTCTTCTTTGTGCAGGTACAGCGAGTGGTAACGCTTCCAAAGAGAACCGCAAGTGAAAGAGGGAGGTCTCCCAAAAGGTACAAGTGATGAAAGAGGCTATTGCCATCACTGCTCAGACACCTCGACGAGACCTGATAGAAGTACCGATCTCCCCTCCTCGACCTCAGGAGCAGCCAGTCTCGGAAGTAGAGGTGGTCATCTCTCTACCTCCACAGATTGAATGTCCGCCTCCTCCGGTCTCTTCCAATGTAGAAGGGGAGTCTTCTAGCCCTACTCGCGAGAAGCTCAATTCCTTAGCCAATCGCTGAAAAGAAAGCATTCCACCCAAGGGAATCCTGGTCTAGCTAAGGTCATGGGCACTTCCATCTGCTTCCAAGAAGATTGGAATCGGTTGGCTAAGGAGAGTATTGATGATATTCTAACTCAAACAATGAGTTTGGGCTTGGAGGCTATTGCCAATCAACACTTGACCAGAGAAAAAGCCCACGCCTTAAGGAAGGAGATTCTTAAGGCGGTCCAAGATGCCTCAGCTGCAAAAGCTCACCTCTCCTTTACTAATGATTACATCGCCAAACTGGAAGATCGGGTGAAGTATTGCGAAGAGAGGATAGCTGAAGTGGAGCGGGAACTTGAAGTCTCCCAGGCTAATCGATCTACCGATCTTGCTCATTTTTCTGAGGAACTTCGGGCGAAGGATGAGGAGCTCCAAACAAAGGAAGAGGAGAGCACTACAAAAGAGGCTGGGGCATATGTAAACACCCATAATGACCTCCTATCCGAATTAAAGAAGTGTTATCCTGAGAAGGACTTCTCCTGGATGGATAAGCTCATTCCAGAGGTTGAAAAGGATAGTGATGAGGAGCCCGAGAGGAGAGAGAGAGGAATACAACTGGGGCGCAGGGCAGAGACACCCCCCTTGCTAATTGACTTGTATATATTTTATTTTTGAAATGAATTGAAGTCTTTTGTATTTAATTTCTCGATAAGATCGAAACGCATCCAAGCCAAACTGTCTGAGTACTTAACTGATTGAATGCAGTTGAATATTAAACTTGAGAGCGACTATTAATCAAAAGATATCAAATTACTCTGAGAAATCAGAAAAACATTACACGCGAACATGAGATCGGACGGAGCCATGCTTAAATACTAAATGGAACTTTAGAATATTAGAATTGCAAAGATTTGACACTAATTTGAACTTTTAAGGTCAGAATGATTATTAGACCGGATAAAAATCTTAACTTTATTTTGAGGAATATCTGGGGACTTCATGCGAGAAGCCCAATCAAAACATTAATCAAATGAATTTCTGCGATATTTGTACTTAGAGAGATCGGCGAACAACAACAAGTAAGATTGATGGTCTAGAGACCCAATACTGACTCAAACTCATCTAATAACGACCAAGAGATCGGAAAGCAAACTAACTTAAAAGTGAGATCGATTTGTTCCAAGGATGAGTGATCAGTAAGTTCGAAAAAGCTACCCTTGATTGGGACATCAGTCGAGAATGGATAATAAAGTTTCGATTTTAAAAGATCCTTGCCTTCGAATGTCAGCCAAAATATGGTGTCTACAATAGCTGCCAGAAATTCTATCAATTTTGAAATCACTGGAAGCCAAAGTGGCTGGCCTATCTGCACAACTATCAGCTCCTACTACTGAAACTATTGAGATTCTTACTGTTTTGAAGGCTTAGAAAATAAGATTGATGCTTTGGGTAAGCAGCAAAAAAAAGATGGATAAAAAGCTTAAGAAGAGGTTCATGTCTTAAAAAGAAGCAATAGAAGCAGGAAATTCAGATGTTTGAACTTTATAACAAATTCACCCAATCTTATAACAACTTCTATCATTGGGGCCAAGACATGTTTCAGCAAATGAAGGACCTCATAGAGAACCTAGAGATAGCCTTTGAGCAATTTGATTACTAAGAAGCAGCAGCTAAACCTAGAGCAGAACCCCTTATGCCACTAGTTGACCCAGTAGCAGCAAACTGAGCAGTGAATGTCAGTAGCAACAACAACAATAGTTTAGTTTTTGTTTTAGTTTTAATTCTTAGTGTTAATTTTAGTTTTTATTTTAAAATTTTCTCTGTAATTTGTTTGTTAAATTTTCAAACTTTGGTCACAATTTCATTAGTTGGTTTTTATGGTTACAATTGCACCTTTAAACATTTACTTTGGTTTTTCTTATCTTATCTTTTAGTATGTTTTTTTATAGTTGTGGATATATTTTATAAATGCTTATTGACTTGTTTTAAATTTTAATTATTTGAATTCTCTTTTTATTGCATCTTCAATTCTTTTACAATTTATTTTTTGTACTTTATGCTTTACTCAGTCCTAATTTTGTTAATGTTAATGAGTTACATAGTTTCATTTGAGTTGGGTATGTTTAAAATCATCATGAGGTAACAGTTGACCCCTCTACTATTTATGCTTATGATATGTTGCCAGTGCTAATGAAGTTGCTTACCCTAAGCAACAGGATAAGCAACTTCTTAAGCTTTATAAATTCATATATTTGGAATACTTTTACACACATTTCTCTTTGACATACATTGTTACTATCTTTTTTAGTTTAATTTAGAATTTTGACGATATTCTAACTCAAACAATGAGTTTGGGCTTGGAGGCTATTGCCAATCAACACTTGATCAGAGAAAAAGCCCACGCCTTAAGGAAGGAGATTCTTAAGGCGGTCCAAGATGCCTCAGCTGCAAAAGCTCACCTCTCCTTTACTAATGATTACATCGCCAAACTGGAAGATCGGGTGAAGTATTGCGAAGAGAGGATAGCTAAAGTGGAGCGGGAACTTGAAGTCTCCCAGGCTAATCGATCTGCTAATCTCACTCGTTTTTCTGAGGAACTTCGGGCGAAGGAGGAGGAGCTCCAAACAAAGGAAGAGGAGAGCACTACAAAAGAGGCTGGGGCATATGTAAACGCCCATAATGACCTCCTATCCGAATTAAAGAAGTGTTATCCTGAGAAGGACTTCTCCTGGATGGATAAGCTCATCCCAGAGGTCGAAGAGGACAGTGATGAGGAGCCCGAGGGTAGGGAGAGAGAGAGGAATACAACTGGGGCGCAGGGCGGAGGAGACCCCCCTTGCTAATTGACTTGTATATATTTTATTTTTGAAATGAATTGAAGTCTTTTGTATTCAATTTCTCGATGAGATCGAAAAGCATCCAAACCAAATTGTCTGAGTACTTAACTGATTGAATGCAGTTGAATATTAAACCTGAGAGTGACTATTAATCAAAAGATATCAAATTACTCCGAGAGATCGGACAAACATTACACGCGTACATGAGATCAGACGGAGGCATGCTTAAATACCGAATGGAACTTTAGAATATTAAAATTGCAAAGATTTGACACTGACTTGAACTTTTAAGGTCGAAACGATTATTAGACCGGATAAAAACCTTAACTTCATTTTGAGGAATATCTGGGGACTTCATGTGAGAAGCCCGATCACAAGATTAATCAAATGAAATTCTGTGATATTTGTACATAGAGAGATCGGAGAACAACAGCAAGCAAGATTGGATGGTTCGGAGACCCAATACTGACTTGAACTCATCTGATAAAGACCAAGAGGTCGGAAAGCAAACTAACTTGAACGTGAGATCGATTTGTTCTAGGGACGAGTGATCAGTAAGTTCGGAAAAGCTACCCGTGATTGGGACATCAGTCGAGAACGAATAATAAAGTTTTGATTTTAAAAGATCCTTGCCTTCAAAGGTCGGCCAAAATATGGTGTCTACAATAGCTGCCAGAAATTTTATCAATTTTGAAATCACTGGAAGCCAAAGTGGCTGGCCTATCTGCACAACTATCAGCTCCTACTACTGAAACTATTGAGATTCTTACTGTTTTGAAGGCTTAGAAAATAAGATTGATGCTTTGGGTAAGCAGCAAAAAAAAGAAGGATAAAAAGCTTAAGAAGAGGTTCATGTCTTAAAAAGAAGTAATAGAAGCAGGAAATTCAGATGTTTGAACTTTATAACAAATTCACCCAATCTTATAACAACTTCTATCATTGGGGCCAAGACATGTTTCAGCAGATGAAGGACCTCATAGAGAACCTAGAGATAGCTTTTGAGCAATTTGATTACTAAGAAGCAGCAGCTAAACCTAGAGCAGAACCCCTTATGCCACTAGTTGACCCGATGCGACAAAGCGAAGCGGTGAATGTCGTAGCAACAACAACAATAGTTTAGTTTTTGTTTTAGTTTTAATTCTTAGTGTTAATTTTAGTTTTTATTTTAAAATTTTCTCTGTAATTTGTTTGTTAAATTTTCAAACTTTGGTCACAATTTCATTAGTTGGTTTTTATGGTTACAATTGCACCTTTAAACATTTACTTTGGTTTTTCTTATCTTTTAGTATGTTTTTTTATAGTTGTGGATATATTTTATAAATGCTTATTGACTTGTTTTAAATTTTAATTATTTGAATTCTCTTTTTATTGCATCTTCAATTCTTTTACAATTTATTTTTTGTACTTTTTGCTTTACTCAGTCCTAATTTTGTTAATGTTAATGAGTTACATAGTTTCATTTGAGTTGGGTATGTTTAAAATCATCATGAGGTAACAGTTGACCCCTCTACTATTTATGCTTATGATATGTTGCCAGTGCTAATGAAGTTGCTTACCCTAAGCAACAGGATAAGCAACTTCTTAAGCATTATAAATTCATATATTTGGAATACTTTTACACACATTTCTCTTTGACATACATTGTTACTATCTTTTTCAGTTTAATTTAGAATTTCTTGTGCTTACTTAGACTCAATTCCCAGTTATATATATTTTATGAGTTAAATGACTTATTCAATTTTTCCTATCTTTATATTCATTTTAAACATTAAGGACAATGTCTCATTTAAGTTTGGGGTTGAGGGCAAAATTTTTGCAAAATTTTTAAATTTTTCAGCATTTTCATTTATTTATTGTATTTCATTCATTCACACATAGTTAGTCCATATACTTATACTTATACCACACATACTATATACATACACTTGTATATAGTTTTCATATAGATTACACTTAGTTTTTATTTAATTTATGCATTCATTTTAGGATCATGCATATCATAAAAAACTTTTACCTTATCCTTAGAGGATTGAGAGTTGCTTTGAAGAGCAATTGAGCTTACTTTTAGAAAGGTTTGATGGATTGAACATTCTTGATAGGTGCAAAATTGTGAGATTCTTGCCTTAGTTTATATCTTCTTAGCCAAGGGCCACCCAATCAATTGCATTAAGTTTGAGTGTTTAAAGAAAGCTCTAGGGTAAGAACTAGCTATTGTTGTCTCACCAATCCTAGAATAATCCTTCTAGACCTTTCAAGGTGATATCCTAGTATTCACTTGAAAAAGAGATGATCTACACATTCTTTAGATTTTAAACCCATATTTTAGCCTTAGCCAACCTCACTTTAAAATTTCCCTTTAAAACCAATTTGAGCCTATATCTATTCCCTTTTCTTTCTTCGGCACCCACATTACTACCTAACCATAAACCCAAATACTTACCTACCATTTGTGAGAATAATTCTTTAAGTGATAGATACACTATAAAAAAATAATAAAATAAAAAAGAGAAAAAAAATATAGTAAAAAAAATATAATAATTAGATGGGAAAAGTAACTAAAGTAAAAAGGCTAGCAAATTCAATCATGGTATGTAAAGTAATTCACCACCCAAGTACACAAAGAAATGAGTTTAGGGGTGAATTAAAATGGACAATTATAATTCAAAGTCAATTTAATTTATGTAGTCCCTCTAAAAATTTCAAAGTTATATGCTAGCATTGGTGATTTATTATAAAATTCTTTCTCCCATTTTATTCAATCAATAAAAAAAATAAAAGAAAAAAAAAAGAGAAAAAAATTGTGTATCTTGATCTTTTAATAATTTAATTATTCTCATACTTTGTTATCTTTATCCTTTCCTTGTTAGCCACACTATTATCCCCTTAGCCCCATTACAATCCTTAAAAATCCTTTTGATATTTTGATAGTGTTTTGCTACATTAGTGAAGATTAAAATAGGAAAACTATCTATGGGATTGGGATATCATTCATCTATCCATTTATTTCCATTATTATTTGAGACACTTTAGTTTATGGATTACTATAGAGTCTACTTAATTATGATTTCTTTTTGTAATTGATTGGTTTGCACTTTATGAGATAGATAATTGACCTAAGGTTAAGCGGTGATAGCTTTAGTAGGGATTGAATTCTTTGTATCTTGAAAGTGGGTATATGGTTTGTTGGTGGCTAAAGGTGAGCTTGAAAGCTTGGATAAGTAGTTATCAAGAATCTAAGGAAAGTACCCCAATTACATTAATTGTTTTTAATTTGCTTGAAGACAAGCAAAAGTTTGAGTTTGAAGGAATTTGTTACACTCATTTCATATCGCTTCATTCATAGTTTGGTAATCAATCGCAAATCCTTGTGGGAACAATACTTGACTTATCACTTTATTACTTGATACAGCCTATATATTTGTGAATATCCAACATCACATCTTAAACATATCAATCCCATAAATGAGATTCCATTGGTAATATAATTCTTTATCAAAATATAAAGAATTATATCTTTACTTTTATATTTTAACTATATAAATCCCCTTACAATTTCCATTGAAAAACATGTTAAATCAGTCATATCATATTAAATTAACTCAATATAATTTAATATTAATTATTTTATATTGTGTAACTCCATATAATAAAAAAATGATATTTGTATTTAGATTTTTAATACGAATTATTAATAGTCGTGTTTGTATTGACTATAATTATGTTCATGTCATATATTAATACAATATGAACACAATCCACCAATTTGAATTACCACTCTTAATTTTACATATCAAAACTACTAGCTGAAATGCTAAGGTTTTGCAGCCAAGGTGGCACCTTCCCTAGGAAAAATTATACAATAAAACTGATGTATGTATAACAGTTTCATTATAACCATTGATTGTGGTGGATTCCACCATGATTAATTATTATAATTAAACCGTTGTATGTACAATGGTTGCACCAAATAAAAGTTCCTTCTCTAGAGCTTATTATAAAATTCCTTAAAAATATCCATTTTTACCTTATAAATTTTAATTTTTTTTAAAAATAATTTCCTTATATAAAATCCTTTTAATAAGGAAACAAATTTCATAATATTTATATTTATAATAGTTAATTAATAAATATTTATCTCATTAAATCTCATAATAATTATTTTAATTATCATTTAATAGATAAGCTTTCATATCAAATTAAATATACAAAAATAAATAAGTTGTTTGAGTTTTTAATTTTAACTATAGTTTGTATGAAATAATTATTAAAAAGAAATTATACATTAAACATATAACTTTTATATTATTAATGATCGTGATTGACCCTTTAAAATAAATCTCTTACCTCCACTATTGGTTTTATCCCATCTTAAACAATAGGAAAATAATTAACTTTTTCATGCAAATAAAAAAGGATTTGAAGGCCCAAAGGCAAAGGCTAAAAGATTTGGTAAATTTCGTTTCGTTCTTTGGTTGTGACATTTGGGGAAAAGGATTGAATTGAAATTTATCAGGAGAAAATTATATTTTCAGTCATATTGAATTAAGTCAGATTAAGTAAAAAAGTAAAAAGGTTGAATTGACGTATGAGAATATATTATTATTATTATTATTATTATTATTATTATTATTATTATTATTATTCATTTGAATTTTTATGTATTGAACTGAGAATCTATAAATTTAGGAGGGTGGGGAATGGTAATGATATAATGAGTAAATTATTTTAAGAATAGTAAGGTTTTGAGTTAAAATTTTATTCGAGATAAATTTTATATACATTTATAAAGAAAAATGAAAACAAAGAAAAGAATTAAAGGAAAATTACAGTGGTTAATTTCTGTGGTAGATGTATAGTGATGTAACTAGGCACCACTACAGGAATTTTTGTCCAAATGACACACGAACTTTTTAGTGGACATGTATCATCAACACATACAGATAGAGGTTTAATTTTTTGTGCATCTTCCTCAAGCATTGACGGACGTAGGTAAATTGATCTCTTTTTTTTCAATTAATTTTATATTTTTATCTAAACTGATTTCTCGTTATTGAAAGATTATCAATTTACACTTTTTTAAAAAAAAAAAAATCTTAACTATAGGAAAAAAATTTATACATTGACAATAAAAAAAAAAGTCTGAATCTACCACCATCCTCAAAGAATTACAATTATTTCATATTTTTATGTTTCTCAAGAGTTGTCTTCTCTTGTTCGGAAACTATAATTTTATATGAATTTAATTCAATTGATTTTTTTTTATTAATTCTCATACTTGAAATGAAGAATTTATTTTTTTTTTTAATTTTAAAAATTCTATTTTTAAAAAATAAAAATCAAATATGACTACGTGAGGATTCAATTAAATTTTTTTTACAAATAATTTATTTTAAAGGAAGCCTATATGTTTCCACTGTTCAAACTCTAGGCTGCCTTGTCCTGACCACAGTACAAGAAATGTAAAAAAAAAAATGACAAAAATATATAAAAGAGCAATTAAAAATGAAATAAGTGCAAATGAAACTAAATATGGTAGATTTAACTAAACAAAGTTCAATCATTCTGAAGTTGGAGGTTCATACTCCTGTTAATCGAGTACTTCTCCAATTAGCTCAATGAATGGGTAATTATGCATTTGAAAGAGATTAATTTTAAAATTTCTTAAATTCTTTTTCAAGATATTAAAGATGTATTTTAACTGAAGCAATTTTGAATTTTGTTGCTCTTGATTTAATTAAAACTCATTAAGTTCTTTAATTAATTTATAAACATCCTCAGATAACATTAGTCTATCTCTATATTTGAAGTTATAAGTTCAAAACCATGATTTTCCACCATTCATTTTCATATCTCAGTTTATCAATTAATGATTTAAATCAATACTTAGTGGGATCCCAACACCAAGCAAGCATTGAGGTACAAGGAGATGAATCAAAGCATAAAACTTCGTTTCATTAAATAAAATCAGATCAATACCATGATTAAAAATAGATTATTATGTCCAAGCTCTGAAATCTGTAAAAATCTACTCACTCATGTTCAAAGTACAAAGAAATCTATGTAAAAAACTAACCATAAATTAACATGAAAATAAAATAAGAATAGAAGAAATCAGGTGAAGAAACAATTTTGATGATGAAATCTGAATAGAATTCCACAAGGTGTAAAGAAAAATATTGTATTTTCAATTGTTGTCCTTTTCTTCTACGGAAATCTAAAAGTTTGTTGTGCATCGTTGAAGCGTATAAACTGTAAAGAAATAAAGAAAACACACAAAATACCAATATTTATTTGGTTCACCCTCTCCACATAGGACTACATCCACGGACATGTCATCTTTCACCATCATCAATAGAATATTCATCAATTATAAGCTCAAAACTATTCTACCCATAAACTCAATTACATCCAAGAGAATTCTTACTATATAACTGCTCATAACAAATATATTAGTTAGTACTCTCAATCTCTTTTAGATATAACCTAATATATTTACTATTTTAATCACTACTACACCAACACCACAAAGGTGTCTTCAATTACAATGGACAATAGCACCTATCTCTTGGACTATGTCCTTCTCCACCTTAGGCCAAAGCATTTTTCTTGCCATGGGATTATAATGGGTAAAAGCCCCTCATTAATAGGTAGAGTCAAATTCTCAGTAATTGACAAAGCCCTTCTCAGCAATGGGCGACAGCCTCCTCTATGAGCTGAAAGCCGCTCTCCATAGGCTAAGCCACTCTTAATCGATGAAGCCAAATAACCTTTCTACCATTCTCTAATTTATAATATTAATTCTCTCAATCCTAATCTAATTAGAAGCTCTACTTAATTTAGGAATAATACTAAATGAGAGTTCTACTATATATAGGAAATATTCCTCCATCCTATTGAGGAATATTTCTTTCACTCAAATTAGGAAAAGTCTCTCTCCAAATCTTATTAGGATTTTGAATCACAAATCTAACAATCTCCACATTGACTCAAAATCCATGAACCATTGTATATCTCAAATTATTGGGTTCCTTCAAACATCAAATTTTCATGTTTGAGCTTCAACCCTTCAAATCATCAATCTCTTCAATCTTCATCTTGGGTGTAACTTGCTTATTTCTTCAAAAAAATTTTCCCACCATCAAACTTCATCGTAAATTCAACTCTTTACCACCTTGAACTTGCACACCATCATTACATGTGAAACTTTTTACATGTCACCACAGGTCCACCTTGAGATCATCCCATGCTCTGATACCAATTGTTGTGCATCGTGGAAGTGTGTTAAACTGCAAAAAAATAAAGGAAATGTACAAAATACTAATATTTATGTGGTTCACCCTCTCCACATAGGGTTACATCAATGGGTATGCCATCTTCTACTATCATCAATAAAATATTCATTAATTATAAGCTCAAAACTATACTACCTGATAGGTGTCGAATCCACCAGAAATTAAATTAACTGAAATTACCAGTAATGAAATATTTTTTGCAGCAAGTGGTAAATCCATGTCGAACCCTAGAGACTGAATTATTAAATTTCGTGCACTTATGTGTAATGGAAAATGAAAGAAACAAAGATTGGGGGGGTTTTGTAACACAAAATCAGAAGAAATCAGAAATTTAAGAACTAAATATGAAAATCTCAATTTAAGCAAACTTCGGTCCAAGGTAATTCGCATTCCAATGCATTAATTTGATCATAGACAGAAGAAATACAATTATCTCTTATTGAATACTTAACGTAGATTTACCAAACAGCGAGATAAACCCCTGACTTCCCTATACTCATCAATTTGAGCTCAGCACTCTTATTGACTCTAATTATTAACTGAGTTGGTATTCAGCAATCCTCATCAAATTAATAACTGCTTTAAGAAAAGGAAGTAGTTAAGCTGAACAACAATTTATGAAGCATAAATCATTTAATCCACCCTATTGTTTCCTTAGGTTATTATTGAGAATTGGGATCATAATTAATAAAACTTAATTGCTACTCATATTCAATCTTATACAATAATTACGGATTATGAAGATGAACTAGCAATTTATCAAATCAAACAATTAACTAATAGGCCTTTTTAGCAAATAATTCAACAGATCAAAAACAATTAAATAAGAAAACAGTAGATATACAAAAAGACATAAATTAAATTAAGAACCTAGTCTCACAAATCAAGCAAAAGAACTTGAATCCCTTGAACTGAATTAAAAACTTAGCCACTCATGTTCATGGCTTACAGAAAAATAAAGAAGAAATCTAAAAGGAAGAATGGAGAATGAAGGTCTGAATTGGGATGCCCTTAGCTACTGCCCAAAGACGTATTTATAATTAAAAACCTAATCCCAAAGATAGGAACCAAACTAGGAAAAGTTTTGAAATTCAAAAGGCAGGTTTTTAGCCCTATTTCTTAGCTTTCCAACGGGTACTAATTCGCCCAAACCTGAGGTCCACAGCCCAAGTTATGGCCCAAAAACCGAGACTGGTTCAGACAGATGGTCCAGCCAATAGTGACGACTTCATTTCCGTTTTTGACAATTAAAATGGCCTCATCTCGCGTCTAGCCCTTCATAGAAGTTGTAAAGGTGGCTCTTAAGGTTCAATTGGGCTTGGGCTTGCTTTATTTGGATATCTGAAACTCTAGATACAAAATAAATACCGAAACTGGTTGTGACACATCAAATATGGGCTTTTACAATAGATCCATAGCTCATTTTGTCAACCTTGGAGACTGATTTGGGCTTTGGTCCCTCTTTATCTTTTGAAGTGCTCTCCCTTAGCTTTTCAATGGATTAAACAGCACTCAATTTGGAGACCCACAACTTTAGAAACACCTGACAAATACAGCAAAGGTCAAATGCTAAAATTTTCTCCATTAACATAATTATTCCACAACTATCTAAAAATATGCCTAAATGATAAATATATTTTATCCAACCGAATTAAACATAAGAACATACTAAAAACACTAAATGTGATGAGAGTAAAATTAATAAATTATGCACTTATCAAATTCCTCCACACTTATTCTATGCTTTTCCTCATGCATGACTTAAACTCTCAATCAACTCCACTTAAAAGTTCCTTAACTTCACCCTATCACAACATTTTCTAATAAAAGATTAAAAGTTTGAAAAGAAGAGGCCAGTAAGGTAATAACCATCATAATAAATTTCATCAACACCATACCAATATATCAATAATTTTTCAACATAAAACAAAAGGCTTGAAATCAATTAAGCTTACACAATTAAAGTTCCATAAAATTTTAAGTTAATACACACTAAAATACAAGGCTAATTTATCAAGGCACAACAATTATAGCTCTTTGCAAATCTTAGGAGAGATTTTTTTTAATTTTGAAATTGGTACTTCTCTCTTGTCACAGTTACTACTTTTTTTTTCAACCGTCACCTTCAAAAAAGTACCTTGCTCATATCCTAGTTAGCTTTTGGCCTGAGAATCGACATGGGGTTCATGAAGACCCCTGGTTAGTTTGCTTAACTAAAATAGTGAAGCAATTTTCAAGTTTAACCTTTTATTTCCCCCAATTTATGCATCTACATATTATAAAGTACCCTGATAGATTAAACAAAGTTCTGAAATATGCATGACACTAGTTTAAAGCACACATAACTAATTATTTCACCATTAAATCAAGCCTAAATGATTTATGTAGAAAAAAAAAATTACTCTATGGTATGGAGAAGAGGGAAAAATCCATTATTAAAGTTACTATTACCTTGCCTAAAATTTCAAAATTCAATCTAAAATAGAAAAGTCATTTCAAAGACAAAGCACTTCTCTCCGAGAGTTAATATAGAATCATGAATCAAGCTTATGAGAACAATTTTTTTTTTAATTTTTAACAATTAAAAAGAGTGCAGCAACAAATTTCTCCTCCCCCACACTTAAAACTTACATTGTCCCCAATATAAAGCCCAAATGCAAAGGAAAAGAAAAGAAATGCTAGAAAATAAAATAAAATAAGGGAAAGAAAATAAATCTGATTGTGGCTAACAAGCCACCCATGGGTTACCTCCCAAAAGCGCTTTTGTTTATCGTCGTTAGCTCGACATGGCGAAGCTTCTTAATCCATATAAATTGGGTTACTCAATTTAAGCTCCTCCACTGTATGCTCCTGAAACCCTTCATGAAATGGCTTGAGTCTATGACCGCTAACCTTGAACATCTTATTAGTTCCTAAACTTTGAATTTCAACTGCACCATAAGGAAACACATTAGTAACAACAAAGAGTCCAATCCAACGAGAAAGTAACTTACCAGGCATCAGCTTCAATCTGGAATTATATAATAAAACTTTTTGCCCAACCACAAACTGCTTCCTTAGAATTAGTTTGTCATGAAATGCCTTTATTTTTTCTTTACAGATCCTAGAATTCTCATAAGCCTTAAGGCGAATTTCCTCTAATTTATGAAATTGTGATTTTCTTTCTAACTCATCCTCCATGCTTAACTCAAAAATATCCTGCACAAATGTATCAACAACATTAATAGAAAAGACAGAATGATTATCAGCAAGATTATTTATGGCATCAAAGATATTAAATTTGACAATCTCTCCATCAAACTCCATAGTTAAGGTACCATCATCCACATCAATTTTTATCCTGACAGTTTTTAGGAAAGGTCTTCCAAACAAAATCAAAGCTTACTTTGATGTGGGAACACTATCCTCCATATCCAAAATGTAAAAATCTGCAGGAAAAATCAATTCTCCAACCTGTACCAACATATCCTAAACTATTCATAATGGGTAAGCATTAGAACTATCAGCTAATTGAATAATAACACTGATTTCTTTCAAAAGACCCAAATTTAAAGTTTGAAAAACTGAATTTGACATAACATTAATATATTCTCCTAAATCTGCCATTGCATATTCAAATTTAGAATCACCTATTCTGCAGGGAATAAAAAACGAACCTGGATCCTTACACTTAGGGGGTAATTTTCGCTGAATTAATGCCGATACATTTTCCCCCACACTGATTTTCTCATTATTCCTCAACTTGCGCTTTGTAATGCATAGTTCCTTAAGAAATTTAACATACTTGGGAACTTGTTTGATCGCATCAAGTAAAGGTATATTCACCTCTACCTTTCTGAAAGTCTCCAAAATTTCTTTCTCTTGTTCTTCTTTTTTATTTTTAGCCAACCTGCATGGAATGGAGGAAGAACAGAATTATTAACCTTATTCAGTTTAGGTGCAGTATTTACCTCAACTTCAGACTCTTCAGACTCTTTTTCTCCTTGCTTCTTCTTTTTCGTTGACTCATGTGGAGTCTGATTATCAACTTCTTTCCCACTTTGCAATAGTATAGCACTTGCATTTTCTCAAGGATTCATGATTGTTTGTGATGGAAGCTTTCCAGAACCTTGAGCTTCTAGTTTGCTCACAGATGAAGCTAACTGACCAATCAGCCTCTCTATGTTTTGAACGCTATTTCTGGTCTCTTGTTAAAACTGTTGGGTATTGTTAGCCAAAGCCTTAAAAATTTCATCAAGTGACATACCTTGATTTAAGGGAGGCGGAGGTGGTTGATTCACTTGTGGTCTCTCCTGATGGTATCGATATTGAACTAGTTGATTTCCATAACTCAGATTGGGATGATCTCGCCATCCTGGATTATAAGTATTAGAATAGGGATCATACCTACATTGTGGTTGTCCATAATGTCCTACTTGTGACACCCCTTACCCGTCTACAGTATAGCCGAGTAAGATATGTCACACAGTGTACCGGAACACACTATTTTATTTCAATCATTTTTATTCTTCCTAATTTATATTTTTTTTTCAAAGTTATGAAGTACAATTTGTGAAATATAATTCATTTAAGATATTTATTGAAATTATAATTTATTTGAGGTTCCGCAAATTTTATACAAAATTCGACAGAGTGCTGGCTAAAAATGGAGAAAACAGTTCTTCAGAACCTATGAAAAATACTTCCAATAATCATTTCCAATCATTCTCAAACTCCAATAACCATCAACATGGTCTCAATATTTTTCAACAACCTTTCCATTTCTCAATCATTCATTTCTCATGGTATTCATATACAAGCAATAAATAAATACTCAATTTTCCATTCATAAACACAATTTTCACTATTTACATTAATATCAAAATACATTACATAAATCTCAATTACACATGAGAAAATAAAATTTAGTTACAAAATACCAAAATGAAACCTAGTGTCCTACCAATGCACTGAAGATGGTGAGGTGACACGGACACTATGCAAAGCTGCAAGAGGTCTCACCCAGTCTGTGGTCTATTGGGCTCTCGGTCAATATCTCCAGAACCTACGCGTGGCAAAAGCAACGCGCTAAGCAATAATGCTTAGTGGTGCCAATAATAAAATAAAAAGAAATAATATAAAATAAATATGCAGTGCATGTTCTGATGTCTTATGCAAATAATTTTTCGATCATTATTGGTAATCTTATTTATTTTGTATTTGTTATATTCATAATTTCATTAAATTTATCCACTTCTATTTTTAATTACCCAAGTAACCTATACAGGATAACTGGACTGGATAAACGGGTAAACTGGCACTGGGTATCGAGTACCTCGGGCTGTCACACCATCGGTCATATATGTATCTCCCTGTGCAGGCATAATGAATGTAATAAATATTAGGCACAAGGCTAAGTATCAACACAATGTCAGAATGGCTAAAAGCCATAAAATCACATAATGGCATAATGCCATGTGCAGTATTGTTAATTAAACCCTATTGGCATGCCAAGCTATCCAAACCAATCTTGTTAGGTATACTAAGGCATTTTACACTTTTAAGTTTCACAATTTTTAGAATTTAAGTTTTAGTGTTACTATTCCATTCATTGGTCAATAAAAATGTTGACTTTTGCATAGGCAATAGGTACATTGGTTCTAATATCATCAACATACCACATTTTGCATTCAAAATTTGTTGGTATTGGTTGTCAATACCATTTCTAAGCTTAATGTTAGTTGGACAGAATTTTCAGTTTTTATGCTTTTTGTTTACTATTTCATTAGTCAATTTTGCAGTGGGAATATGGCAAACTAATCAACATGAAAGTTGTTCCTTATTTTGTCTAGTTGCATTTCTTTTTTTGAATCACTCCATTTGGAGTTTTGTAGCTCAAGTTATGGTCCAAAAACCACAACTGGCCGAATTGAAATTTTTTTGGACTGACTATATCTACAGTGCAGTAAATAGTAACTGTAACTCACTTGTTAGATAGGTTCTGGTCATAATTTGGGTTAGGTTTCTTCATGAAAGTTGTTGGTCTATATCTCAACTTGTTGCTGGTAAAATTTCAGGTCAATTGGACCATTCTACACTGAGTTATAGCCAAATGACCAAACACTATTCATTTGGTCATTCTGCAGAAATAGACTGCAGGTCACCCAAATTAGGGTAAGCTTTTGGTCCACTTGGTTTGGTTTTATAGGCATGGTTTCTTCACCAAAGTTGTGCCATTATGTGTCTAGTTTCATGTCCAATTGGCCCTGCACCAATTGAACCTGTAAAATTCAAGTTGTGGCTGCCCAAACCTACTGGACTCATGTCCAATTCTGCAGGTCACCATGGGCAGCCTACCCAAACTCAAATCCCAAGCTACAACTCACTTCAATTCTTCATCATACACAGCCAAATAGTCATTAATTGACCATTTAAACTTTCATTCACCAACATATGAACAAGATCTAAGTTTTTGTGTCCAAACCCTAGCTCAAATTCAAGGTTCACAAACACATGTCAATTAGGCATACTAATCCATTTCAAATTTATGTCTACACATCAATACCATTTCTAAGCCATTTTAAATCCATCAAAACCATCAACATTATCCCTTCCTTAGGGCTACCAAATTCCATGCTGTACATACACATAAGTTTTATTTCATTTGACTTACAATTTCATACTTATTTTAAGTCCCTAACATGGATTAAAGAGAGAAATATGCATAAATAAGCACTAACCTCTTGTAGCTCAAATCCAAGCCAACCAAGACTTTAATTTTTCTTTACTTTCTTACTCTTTCTTTGCTGCCAAACACTTCTCCTTAGTGTGGGTATAATTTTTAGTGATGGGAGGACAAGGTTTTGAGGTGAGGAAGCTTAGGAAAATCAACCTTTAAAAGAGAAAATGGAGAGAAAGCTTCTTGGCTATGGTGGACAGGAATTGAGGAAAAAGGGTTCAGTTTTTTCATTTCAATTTTCTGCCCATTTGACTCATTTTAATTGGTTTATGGACATGTGTCACAATGTGATTGGGTGAGAGTGCTTAGTGACATAAGCATGAGGTCAAAATTATAATTTTAATTCATTTTCTTTTCTTTTCTTTGCTACTCATTTTCAATTCAATTTTTAGCAATATTTATTCACATTTTATGTCATTATAATTATTTACTTAAGTGGACAAGTCGGCCAAAAATCACCTCTGAAGGCGAAAGGACTAAAATGCCCTCCGTTTGGCTTAACGGGCCAAAATTGTTTGTACCGATTGAAAAATTTTTCTAAGCATTTTCTTAACATTCTAATGCTATAAGAACCTCAATGACCCTTCTCTGGTGTTCCAAAAATTATTTTATAATTTTTCCCCCGAGTCTAGGGCTCCTAGTTGCGAGAACCGTAACTTCTCACTAGGTTACCCATCGTTAACTTGGTTGTATTTTATTTCTAAAATTTTTCTTAAATTTTTCTTATTAATATTTGAGTTAATTATGGTTCCTCACTTTAGTTTAAATATTTTTTCGGACGTTCTAACTGTCCGGACCGACACTGGTCACCAGAATAGTAGAATGTATGGAGTTGCTACAGGGAGGGTGTTACAACTCTTCCCCTCTAATTTAAAATTCATCCTCGAAATTTACCTGATGCAAACAGTTGAGGGAACTATTGCCTCATCGTCTCTTCACTTTCCCAAGTTGCCTCTTCAATGTTGTAGTGTCTCCAAAGCACTTTCACTAGTGGAATATGCTTATTTCTCAACTCTTTCACTTCCCGAGCCAGGATCCGTATGGGTTCTTCTTCATATGTCAAACCTGGTTGTACTTCAATTTCTTCCATGGAGATGACATGTGAAGGATCTGAGCGGTATCTTCTGAGCATAGACACGTGGAACACATTGTGGATCTTGTCCAGCTCTGGTGGTAAAGCTAGCCTATAGGCCACTGGACCCACACGTTCGATGATTTCATATGGGCCAATGAACCTAGGGCTCAACTTACCTTTCCTTCCAAACCTCAATACCTTCTTCCATGGTGACACCTTGAGGAACACTTTGTCGCCAACTACATATTCTATTTCTTTCCTCTTCAGGTCGGCATAAGATTTACATGCATGCAGGCAACCATTAAGTTGGATTTGATTGATTTTACCTTCTCCTCGGCTGTTTCACTGTGCAGCCCTACCAGTTTGTCTTCGACCAATTCAGTCCAGCACACTGGAGTTCTACATTTTCTCCCATACAGTGCTTCATACGGGGCCATTTGGATGCTAGCTTGATAGCTATTGTTGTATGCAAATTCTGCCAGTGGGAGGTATCTATCCCAACTTCCCTCAAACTCAATGACACAACTCCTCAGCATATCCTCAAGGACCTGACATATATTTCACGTTATTGTTATCATTTTAGTTCAATATTTGTACTAGCTCAATTGGTTTCAATTATTTACCTGGAAAGCTGTGCTGAAGTGGAGTTGTGTACCCAAGGATTCATGCAATTTCTTCCAAAATCTCGATGTAAACCTTGGGTCTCGATCAGATATGATGGAAAGTGGAATTCTATGCAGTCTAACTATCTCACGGATATACAATTCTGCTAACTTCTCCAGTGAGTAGTCAGTCCTAACTGGCAGAAAGTGTGCTGACTTCATCAATCTATCTACTATCACCCATACTGCATCATGCTTTTTCTGGGTGAGAGGTAGACGACTTACAAAATCCATGGTGACTCGATCCCATTTCCATTCAGGTATGCGTATAGGCTGTAGCAAACCCGATGGAACTTGATGTTCTGCCTTGACTTGCTAACATGTCAAGCATTTAGTCACATAGTTAGCTATGTCCTTCTTCATACCAGGCCACCAATACTGAAGCTTTAGATCATGATACATTTTTGCACTTCCTGGGTGCATAGCATACACACTGCTGTGTGCCTCATTTAGGATACTGGCATTCAATTCGCCATTATCCGTATATCTGATCTTCCTTTGTAGTACAGACACCAATTTGTTTTCACCTCATTGTCAGTTGCTTTCCCTTCTGAGATTTTACTCACAGTAGTCATTAATTTCTCATCTACATTTTGCCCATCTAAAATCTGTTGTAGCAGGTTCGGCCTCACTTGCAACTCAGCCAAAATAGCTCCATCTCGAGCCAAGGATAGACAGGCATTCAATGATCTCAAAGCTGTGATGGATTTTCTGCTCAAAGCATCAGCAACTACATTTGCCTTCCCAGGATGGTAGTCAATTACACAATCATAGTCCTTCAGGAACTCAATCCATCGCCTCTGTCTAAGGTTGAGCTCCTTCTAAGTTGGCAAATATTTTAGACTTTTGTGGTCTGTGTAAATGTAGCACTTTTCACCATATAAGTAGTGCCTCCATATCTTCAGTGCGAAGATAATTGCTGAAAGTTCTAGATCATGGGTAGGGTAATTCTGTTCATGTGGCCTTAGCTGCCTGGATGCATAAGAGACCACCTTCCCCTCTTTCATCAATACACACCCTAACCCATTATGAGAGGCATCACTGTAGACCACAAAGTCCTTGTAACACCCTCCCTGTACCAACTCCGTACATTCTACTGTTCCGGTGACCAGTGTCGGTCCAGACAGCTAGAACGTCCGGAAAAATATTTAAACTAAAGTCGGGAATCATAATTAACTCAAATATTAATAAGAAAAATTTAGTAAAAATTTTAGAAATAAAATACAACCAAGTTAAATGAGCCGGTGCCCTAGCGATGGGTAACCAGAGGGAAGTTGCGGTTCTCGCAACGAGGAGCCCTAGATCAGGAAAAATTATAAAATAATTTTTCTGACTCCAGAGAAGGGTTATTGAGGTTCCCATGGCATTAGAATGCCAAGAAAATACCTAGAAAAATTTTTCAATCGGTACAGACAATTTTGACCCGTTAAGCCAAACGGAGGGCATTTTGGTCATTTCGCCTTCAGAGGTGATTTTTGGCCAACTTTTCCAGTTGAGTAAATAATTAATATGACATAAAATATGAATAAACATTACTAGAAATTAAATTGAAAATGAGTAGTGGAGAAAAGAAAGGAAAATGGGAAAAAGACTTATTTATGACATCATTGTGATGTCATTTAAAATTTCCACCAATCACACTTAAGCAACTAATTGACTAACAAATAAAAGAGACTAAAAGAAGACCAAAATAACAAAAATTGCAGCAGCCATCTCCCTCCCCAAAAGCCAGCCGAAACATGCCCTAGACCCCTCCATTGATTTTTTTTCAATCAAGCTTAATTGCTCCCTTTGTTACACCACTAAACCCTAACCCCTTTCATTAAACCTTGACCATATCACTTGGGGAAGCTTTTGGCAGCCAAGAAGAAGAAGGAAAGTGAAGTTTTGAGCTTAGGAAAAATCTCCCTACAAAAGGTTAGTGCATATATGTAGTTAAAACTCATTAATTCCATGATTGAGGCTTGTAATGGATGAGAAATTGTGAAATAAATGAAACAAATTCATGTGTATGTCCATCATAGAATTCGGCAGCCCTAATAGAGGAATGGTTTTGATTGTTTTAATGGACTTAAAGTGAGCTAGAAATGGTGTTTAAGGTATGAATATGCATGGATGTTGAACTAGTGTGCTAATTGAGGTTTATGGGTAAATTGAGTTGGACATTAGGGTTTTGAGAAGTGAAACTTTGACTTGGCTTATAAAACTGTTAAAGAACACTCTAATGGTCAATTAGTGACCATTTGAGATATGTTGACCATAAATTGGACTGAAAAATGGCTTGGCAAAGAGAATGACTATGCTGCCTAAAGACAGCAGAATGGGGACTGAGAATCCAGTCCAATTACACAGCCATAACTTTGGCTGTGTAGGTCCAATTGGTGTTTGGCCAATTGGACATGAAACTAGGCTTATAATGGCACATTTTTGCTGAAGAAACCATGCCCAAAAGACCAAAGCAAGAGGACCAAAACTTGGCCCCAATCTAGATACCCTGCAACTGATTCTGCAGAATGACCAAATGAACAGTCTAACTGTTCATTTGGCCATAACTCACTGTAGATTTGGTCAATTGACCTGAAATTTTTACAGAAACAAGTTAAGACATAGAAAAACAACTTTCATGAAGAAACCTACCCCAAATTATGGCCAGAACCAATTCAAAAATGCAATCACAGTCACTGTTCATGTTACTGTAGATATGGTCAATTCTGCAGATTGGCAATCCGGCCAGCTGTGGTTTTTGAGCCATATCTGGAGCTACAAAACTCCAAATGGAGTGATTCAAAAACGGAAATTCAACTAGACAAAATAAGGAACAACTTTCATGTTTGTCATTTCTTCAAATTCCCACTCCAACAGTGTTTAATGGAACAGTAAACATATGCTTCAAAAAACTGAAATTTTCTGCCCTCTTGGTTTTAAGTTAGAAATGGTAAATGTGACCAATCCCAACAAGTGTAAACAGCAAAATGTGGTATGTTGGGAGTGCCAAAACCAATGTACCTAATTTCTACCTAAAAGTCAACATTTTAGTTGACCAAAGAGGTGAATAGTGACACCGAAACTTGAAATTCAAAGATTGAAGAATTTTAAAGTATCGAATGCCCTAGTATACCTAACAAGATTGGTTTGGATAGTTTGGCATGCCAATAGGGTTCAGTTAGCAGTACTGCACATGGCGATATGCCATTCTGTGATTTCATGGCTTTTAGCCATTCTGACTTTGTATTGAGACTTGGCCTTGTGCCTGATATTATTTACAGCTTGTTAGCTGTTCTGTTGCACACCGGGAGATGCATATGTGACCGATGGTGTGACGGCCCGAGGTACTAGGTACCCAGTGCCAGTTTACCCGTTATCCAGTCCAGTCGTCTAGTGTAGGTTACTTGGGGCAACCAAATGAATAAAAGTGAACAAAGTTAATGAAAAAATGAATATACCAACACCAAACAAAGAAAGCATACACATTCTATACACATTTATTTTCTTGCTATTTTCTTCTATTATATTATTGCACCACTAAGCATTATTGCTTAGCGCGTTGCTTTTGCCACGCGTAGGTACTGGAGATCCCGATCGTGAGCCCAGTAGACCACAGACTGGGTGAGTCCATCCTGCAGTTCTGCACAGTGTCCTTGTCACCTCAACTTCTGCAGTGCATTGGTAGGACACTAGGTGTCATTTTGATATTTTGTAGCAAATTTTTACTTTCTCATATGTATTTTGAACTTATGTAATATATTTTAATGTTCATGTAAATAATGAAAGTTATGACTATGAATGCAAAATTTGAGCATTTATTTATTGCTTGTATATGAGTATTATGAGAAATGGATGTTTGAGAAATGACAAGGTCATTGAGAACTGAAATTGAGAAATATTGTTGAGATTTTGGATATTGGAGTTTGAGATTATGGAATACAAATATTGGAAGTGTTTTTAACAGGTTCCGAAGAACTGTTTTCTCCATTTTTATCCGGTACTCCGCCGAATTTTCTTTAAAATCTTCGGAACCTCAAATAAATAATACTTTTCATAAATGGCTAAAATAAATTATATTTCATAAATTATATTCACAAGCATGGTATAAATTAATTAAGGTATATTAGAATGTGCCGGTACACCGTGTGGCATAGCTTGCTCGGCTACACTGTAGACGGGTAAGGGGTGTCACATTTAGTGGTATCAGAGCACGGTTTAGGCATTTCTGGTCCTAGATTGAGTCCATACCATGCATTGCATTTGTAAGAGTAGAGGTGACACTAATGCAGATCTGTTTGTTTTTCTTATTTGAATAGGATATGGACCCTTCATCTCAGAGGGCAGTTGAGGAGGAAGTGGAGAGTCATGCTCCACTGTGCAGTGAGGCTGGGGTAGGGGAGAACCTACTCCGCTCAAGCGAGCACCTTTCGGCCTCCACAGCCATGTTCCGGAAATGGCCGACTTCTTTAGACAAATGGCTGGGGTAATGCCAGCACAACCACCACCACCAGCTCCACAGCAGAAATCACACCTGGAAAGGCTAAGAAAGGGTGGGGTGGTGGATTTCTTCGGCAAGAGAGAGGATGACTCTGTGCGGTGAGAATTGGTTGAGCAGGCAGGCGAGTCTTAAAACAACTCCACTGCACCTCAGAGCAAAATCTAGAAGCTGCAGTATCCTTGTTGCAAAACGATGCCTACGAATGGTGGGACACTGTGTCTAGTGAAGTGCAGCCGGAAGTCAGAATTTGAGACTTCTTTCTCTCCGAGTTCAAGAAGAAATATGTGGGTACTGTATACCTAGAAGAGAGAAAAAGAGAGTTTATTAACCTGAGGCAGAGACAGTTGTCAGTGGCCGAATATGAGAAGGAATTTGTCCGATTGAGCCGTTATGGAAGGGAGATAGTCCCTAATGAAGCAGAAAGATGTAAGAGATTTGAAGAGGGACTAAATGACAACATCAAGATCCAGCTCACTGCCTTGGGAATCACGGAATTTACCAAATTAGTGGAAGCTGCAATAAAGGTTGAAAAAGTAAGAATCAGTGAGCAGACTAGAAGGGAAAGACAGCAGAAGAGGGGCCCAGGTCAGTCTAGTTCAGCTCCTGCATTTGGGAAGAAGTTTAAGGGTCCTCCTGCACATAGTTCAGCTCACCACGAGTCGTGGTCGATCTCGGGGCCCAGCCACGATTCACCTAGGAGAGGTCGGTCCACACCATCGGTGGCGCTCTCGAGGATAGGGTTCGAGGACCAGCCCGGCAACCTGCGTGTCCACACCATGCGAAATGGCACAAGGGGGAGTGTTGGAGAGTAACTGGTGCTTGCTTGAGGTGTGGGTCAACAGAGCATCAGTTAAGGAACTGTCCACGCAGAACTACTACAGCTGCTTCAACACAAGCGAGCATGCACTGCTCTGCACCACAGAGGTAGAAAATCGGCAAATCTGAGGCTATTGGACCATCACAGAGGCTGCATCGAGCGTGAGAGGCCCGACAGGACCACCAAAGAAGAAATTATGCCCCGAGAGCTCGGGAGGAGCAAGATGCCCGGGCGTCATCAAGTGCGTTCTCCCTCTACACTACACCTGTGCATGCATTGGTGGATCCAGGATCTACTCATTCATACATCTGCATCAACTTACCCGTAGAAAGGGGGATACTAGTAGGGGAGAGTGACCAAGACATTCTGGTCACTAATCCATTGGGTCACAGTGTAGTGGTGAACAAGGTATACAAGGGTTGCCCGTTAACGATTCAAGGGTATGAATTCTCGGCACACCGAATTGAGTTGCCCTTTCACGAGTTTGACGTGATTTTGGGAATGGATTGGTTGTCACGTCATCAGGCAATAGTTGATTGCAAATTGAAGAGAATTTCTCTGAAAACTCCTGAGGGAAATGAAATCACTGTTGTGGGGGAAAGGACAGATTTCTTGACCAATGTCATCTCAAATGATTGCAAGAAGAATGATGAGAAAAGGCTGTGAAGCCTACCTAGCACATGTGGTGGATACTAGGCAGGCTAAGCCAAACTTGAATGATATACCCACAGTAAGAGACTTCCCAGAGGTATTTCCTGAAGAGTTGCCTGGTTTACCACCAGAAAGGGAAGTCGAATTTGCTATTGAGACAACTGCACAAAGACCCATTTCCATTGCTCCTTATAGGATGGCACCCATCGAATTGAGGAGTTGAAAACTCAGTTGCAAGAGTTGTTAGATAAGGGGTTCATACGCCCCAGTGTGTCACCATGGGGAGCTCCAGTGTTGTTTGTGAAAAAGAAGGATGGGACTTTGAGGCTATGCATTGATTACCAGCAGTTGAATAAAGTGACTGTGAAGAACAAATATCCATTGCCTAGAATTGATGATCTGTTTAATCAGTTGAAGGGGGCAGGAGTATTTTCTAAGATTGATCTCAGATCAGGGTATCATCAGTTGAGGGTGAAGGATGTAGATGTGCCCAAGACTGCATTCAGGACCCGGTATGGGCATTATGAGTTTCTGGTGATGCCCTTTGGCTTAACAAATGCACCAGCGACATTTATAGACCTTATGAACCGTATCTTCCATCCATACCTAGATCGGTTCGTAGTGGTCTTTATTGATGATATTCTGGTGTATTCCAAGACCAGGGAAGAACATGATGAGCATTTGAGGATTGTTCTGCAAACCCTGAGAGAAAAGAAGCTGTATGCTAAGTTGTCCAAGTGTGACTTTTGGCTGAATGAGATAGCATTCCTTGGACACATAGTGTCAGCTGATGGGATTAGGGTGGATCCCAAGAAAATAGAAGCAGTGATGGAATGGAAGCCTCCCAGGAATACAACTGAGGTCAGAAGCTTCTTGGGGCTAGCTGGGTATTACAGAAGATTTGTGAAGGGATTTTCTTTAATAGCTGCTCCAATGACCAAGTTGTTACACAAGAATGTCAGATTTGACTGGAATGACAAGTGTCAGACCAGTTTTGAGAAGTTGAAGACTATGTTGACAGAGGCACCAGTGTTAACACAGCCAGTGTCAGGAAAGGACTTCGTGGTCTACAGTGATGCCTCTCATAATGGGTTAGGGTGTGTATTGATGCAAGAGGGGAAGGTGGTCGCTTATGCTTCCAGACAGCTAAGACCACATGAACAGAACTACCCTACCCATGATCTAGAACTTGCAGCAATTATCTTCGCACTGAAGATATGGAGGCATTACTTGTATGGTGAAAAGTGCTACATTTACACAGACCACAAAAGCCTGAAATATTTGCCAACCCAAAAGGAGCTCAACCTTAGACAGAGGCGATGGATTGAGTTCCTGAAGGATTATGACTGTGTAATTGACTACCATCCTGGGAAGGCAAATGTAGTTGCTGATGCTTTGAGCAGAAAGTCCATCACAACTTTGAGATCATTGAATGCCCGTCTAACTTTGATTCGAGATGGAGCTATTTTGGCTGAGTTGCAAGTGAGGCCAAACCTGCTACAGCAGATTTTGGATGGGCAAATGGCAGATGGAAAATTAACGGCCATTATGAGCAAAATCCCAGAAGGAAAAGCAACTGATTATGAGGTGAAGGTAAATGGGTGTCTGTATTACAAAGGAAGACTGTGTGTACCAGATGATGGGGAATTGAAGGCCAATATTCTAAAAGAGGCACACACTAGTGTATATGCTATGCACCCAGGAAGTACAAAGATGTATCATGATCTGAAGCTTCAGTATTGGTGGCCTGGTATGAAGAAAGACATAGCTGACTATGTGACTAAATGCTTGACATGTCAGCAAGTCAAGGCAGAACATCAAGTTCCATCGGGTTTGCTACAGCCTATACGCATACCTGAATGGAAATGGGATCGGGTCACCATGGATTTTGTAAGTGGTCTACCTCTCACCCGGAAGAAACATGATGCAGTATGGGTGATAGTTGATAGATTGACAAAGTCAGCACACTTTCTGCCAGTTAGGACTGACTACTCACTGGAGAAGTTAGCAGAATTGTATATCAGTGAGATAGTTAGACTGCATGGAATTCCACTTTCCATCATATCTGATCGAGACCCAAGGTTTACATCGAGATTTTGGAAGAAGTTGCATGAATCCTTGGGTACACAACTCCACTTCAGCACAGCCTTCCATCCTCAGACGGATGGGCAATCAGAAAGAGTAATCCAGGTAAACAATTGAACCAATGAAATTGACACAAATATTGAATTAAAATGATAACAATAACGTGAAATATATGTCAGGTCCTTGAGGATATGCTGAGGAGTTGTGTCATTGAGTTTGAGGGAAGTTGGGATAGATACCTCCCACTGGCAGAATTTGCATACAACAATAGCTACCAAGCTAGCATCCAAATGGCCCCATATGAAGCACTGTATGGGAGAAAATGTAGAACTCCAGTGTGCTGGACTGAATTGGGCGAAGACAAACTGGTAGGGCCAGACCTGGTGAAACAGGCTGAGGAGAAGGTAAAATCAATCAAAGCCAACTTAAAGGTTGCCTCAGACAGACAGAAATCTTATGCCGACCTGAAGAGGAAAGAAATAGAATATGTGGTTGGCGACAAAGTGTTCCTCAAGGTGTCACCATGGAAGAAGGTATTGAGGTTTGGAAGGAAAGGTAAGTTGAGCCCTAGGTTCATTGGCCCATATGAAATCATCGAACGTGTGGGTCCAGTGGCCTATAGGCTAGCTTTACCACCAGAGCTGGACAAGATCCACAATGTGTTCCACGTGTCTATGCTCAGAAGATACCGCTCAGATCCTTCACATGTCATCTCCAGAGAAGAAATTGAAATACAGCCGGATTTGACATACGAAGAAGAACCTCTACGGATCTTGGCTCGGGAAGTGAAAGAGTTGAGAAACAAGCAAATTCCATTGGTGAAAGTGCTTTGGAGGCACCACAACACCGAGGAGGCAACTTGGGAAAGTGAAGAGACGATGAGGCAACAGTTCCCTCAACTGTTTGCATCAGGTAAATTTCGAGGACGAAAATTAAATTAGAGGGGAAGAGTTGTAACACCCTCCCTGTACCAACTCCGTACATTCTACTGTTCTGGTGACCGGTGTCGGTCCGGACAGCTAGAACGTCCGGAAAAATATTTAAACTAAAGTCGGGAATCATAATTAACTCAAATATTAATAAGAAAAATTTAGTAAAAATTTTAGAAATAAAATACAACCAAGTTAAACGAGCCGGTGCCCTAGCGATGGGTAACTGAGAGGAAGTTGCGGTTCTATAACGAGGAGCCCTAGACCCGGGGGAAAAATTATAAAATAATTTTTAGGACTCCAGAGAAGGGTTATTGAGGTTCCCATGGCATTAGAATTCCAAGAAAATACCTAGAAAAAATTTTCAATCGGTACAGACAATTTTGACTCGTTAAGCCAAACGGAGGGCATTTTGGTCATTTCGCCTTCAGAGGTGATTTTTGACCGACTTGTCCAGTTGAGTAAATAATTAATATGACATAAAATATGAATAAACATTACTAGAAATTAAATTGAAAATGAGTAGTGGAGAAAAGAAAGGAAAATGGGAAAAAGACTTATTTATGACATCATTGTGATGTCATTTAAAATTTCCACCAATCACACTTAAGCAACTAATTGACTAACAAATAAAAGAGACTAAAAGAAGACCAAAATAACAAAAATTGCAGCAGCCATCTCCCTCCCCAAAAGCCAGCCGAAACATGCCCTAGACCCCTCCATTGATTTTTTTTCAATCAAGCTTAATTGCTCCCTTTGTTACACCACTAAACCCTAACCCCTTTCATTAAACCTTGACCATATCACTTGGGGAAGCTTTTGGCAGCCAAGAAGAAGAAGGAAAGTGAAGTTTTGAGCTTAGGAAAAATCTCCCTACAAGAGGTTAGTGCATATATGTAGTTAAAACTCATTAATTCCATGATTGAGGCTTGTAATGGATGAGAAATTGTGAAATAAATGAAACAAATTCATGTGTATGTCCATCATAGAATTCGGCAGCCCTAATAGAGGAATGGTTTTGATTGTTTTAATGGACTTAAAGTGAGCTAGAAATGGTGTTTAAGGTATGAATATGCATGGATGTTGAACTAGTGTGCTAATTGAGGTTTATTGGTAAATTGAGTTGGACATTAGGGTTTTGAGAAGTGAAACTTTGACTTGGCTTATGAAACTGTTAAAGAACACTCTAATGGTCAATTAGTGACCATTTGCGATATGTTGACCATAAATTGGACTGAAAAATGGCTTGGCAAAGAGAATGACTATGCTGCCTAAAGACAGCAGAATGGGGACTGAGAATCCAGTCCAATTACACAGCCATAACTTTGGCTGTGTTGGTCCAATTGGTGTTTGGCCAATTGGACATGAAACTAGGCTTATAATGGCACATTTTTGCTGAAGAAACCATGCCCAAAAGACCAAAGCAAGAGGACCAAAACTTGGCCCCAATCCGGATACCCTGCAACTGATTCTGCAGAATGACCAAATGAACAGTAACTGTTCATATGGCCATAACTCACTGTAGATTTGGTCAATTGACCTGAAATTTTTACAGCAACAAGTTAAGACATAGAAAAACAACTTTTATGAAGAAACCTACCCCAAATTATGTCCAGAACCAATTCAAAAATGCAATCACAATCACTATTCATGTTACTGTAGATATGGTCAATTCTGCAGATTGGCAATCCGGCCAGCTATTGTTTTTGAACCATATCTGGAGCTACAAAACTCCAAATGGAGTGATTCAAAAAAGGAAATTCAACTAGACAAAATAAGGAACAACTTTCATGTTTGTCATTTCTTCAAATTCCCACTGCAACAGTGTTTAATAGAACAGTAAACATATGCTTCAAAAAACTGAAATTTTCTGCCCTCTTGGTTTTAAGTGAGAAATGGTAAATGTGACCAATCCCAACAAGTGTAAACAGCAAAATGTGGTATGTTGGGAGTGCCAAAACCAATGTACCTAATTTCTACCTAAAAGTCAACATTTTAGTTGACCAAAGAGGTGAATAGTGACACCGAAACTTGAAATTCAAAGATTGAAGAATTTTAAAGTATCGAATGCCCTAGTATACCTAACAAGATTGGTTTGGATAGTTTGGCATGCCAATAGGGTTCAGTTAGCAGTACTGCACATGGCGATATGCCATTCTGTGATTTCATGGCTTTTAGCCATTCTGACTTTGTATTGAGATTTGGCCTTGTGCCTGATATTATTTCTGACTTGTTAGCATTTCTGCACACCGAGATGCATATGTGACCGATGGTGTGATGTACCGAGGTACTAGGTACCCAAAGGCTTTACCGTTATCCAGTCCAGTCATCTAGTGTAGGTTACTTGGGGCAACCAAATGAATAAAAGTGAACAAAGTTAATGAAAAAATGAATACACCAACACCAAACAAAGAAAGCATACACATTCTATACACATTTATTTTCTTGTTATTTTCTTTTATTATATTATTGCACCACTAAGCATTATTGCTTAGCGCGTTGCTTTTGCCACGCGTAGGTACTGGAGATCCCGATCGTGAGCCCAGTAGACCACAGACTGGGTGAGTCCATCCTGCAGTTCTGCACAGTGTCCTTGTCACCTCAACTTCTGCAATGCATTGGTAGGACACTAGGTGTCATTTTGATATTTTGTAGCAAATTTTTACTTTCTCATATGTATTTGAACTTATGTAATATATTTTGATGTTCATGTAAATAATGAAAGTTATGACTATGAATGCAAAATTTGAGCATTTATTTATTGCTTGTATATGAGTATTATGAGAAATGGATGTTTGAGAAATGACAAGGTTATTGAGAACTGAAATTGAGAAATATTGTTGAGATTTTGGATATTGGAGTTTGAGATGATGGAATACAAATATTGGAAGTGTTTTTAACAGGTTCCGAAGAACTGTTTTCTCCATTTTTAGCCGGTACTCTGCCGGATTTTCTTTAAAATCTTCGGAACCTCAAATAAATAATACTTTTGATAAATGGCTAATATAAATTATATTTCATAAATTATATTCACAAGCATGGTATAAATTAATTAAGGTATATTAGAATGTGCCGGTACACCGTGTGGCATAGCTTGCTCGGCTACACTGTAGACGGGTAAGGGGTGTCACAGTCCTTTCCTGACACTGGCTATGTTAACAATGGTGCCTCTGTCAACATAGCCTTCAACTTCTCAAAACTGGTCTGACACCTGTCATTCCAGTCAAATCTGACATTCTTGTGTAACAACTTGGTCATTAGAGCAACTATTAAGGAAAATCCCTTCACAAATCTTCTGTAATACCCAGCTAGCCCCAAGAAACTTCTGACCTCAGTTGTATTTCTGGGAGGCTTCCATTCCATCAATGCTTCTATTTTCTTGGGATCTACTCTAATCCCATCAGCTGACACTATGTGTCCAAGGAATGCAATTTCATTTAACCAGAAGTCACACTTTGACAACTTAGCATACAGCTTCTTTTCTCTTAGGGTTTGCAGAACAATATTCAAATGTTCATCATGTTCTTCCCTGGTCTTGGAATACACCAAAATATCATCAATAAATACCACTACGAACCGATCTAGGTATGGATGGAAGATATGGTTCATAAGGTCCATGAATGCTACTGGTGCATTTGTTAGGCCAAAGGGCATCACTAGGAACTCATAATGCCCATATCGGGTCCTGAATGCAGTCTTTGGTATATCTTTATCCTTCACCCTCAACTGATGATACCCTGATCCGAGATAAATTTTAGAAAATACTCCTGCTCCCTTCAACTGATCAAATAGATCATCAATTCTAGGCAACGAATACTTATTCTTCACTGTCACTTTATTCAACTGCCAGTAATCAATGCATAACCTCAAAGTCCCATCTTTCTTCTTTACAAACAGCACTGGAGCTCCCCATGGTGACACACTGGGGCGTATGAACCCCTTATCCATTAACTCCTGTAACTAGATTTTCAGTTCTTTCAATTCTGTGGGTGCTATCCTATAAGGAGCAATAGAGATTGGTGCTGTACCCGGCAGTGTCTCAATAGCAAATTCAACTTCCCTTTCTGATGGCAAACCAGGCAATTCTTTAGGGAACACATCTGGGAAGTCTTTTACTGTGGGTATGTAACACAGATCTGGCTTAGCCTGCCTAGTATCCACCACATGTGCTAGGTAGGCTTCACAGCCTTTTCTCATCAGTTTTCTTGCAACAGTCGCTGAGATGATATTGGACAAGAAATCTGTCCTTTCCCCCACAATGGTGATCTCATTACCCCCAAGAGTTTTCAAAGAAATTCTCTTCAATTTACAATCAACCATTGCCTAATGATGCGACAACCAGTCCATTCCCAAAATCACGTCAAATTCATGGAAAGGCAACTTAATCAGGTCTGCCAATAATTCATACCCCTGAATCCTTAATGGGCAACCTTTGTACACTTTGTTCACTATTACACTGTGGCCCAATGGATTAGTGACCAGGATGTCTTGGTCACTCTCCCCTACTAGTATCCTCTTTTCTATAGATAGGTTGATGCAGATGTATGAATGAGTGGATCCTGGATCCACCAATGCATGCACAGATGTATTGTAGAGGGAGAACGTACCCCTGATGATGTCCGGGGCATCTTGCTCCTCCTGAGCTCTCATGGCATAGGCTCTGGCAGGTGGTCTGCCCTCAGGCCTCTCTGCTGGCTCAGATGCAGGCCTCTGTGATGGTCCCACTGCCTCAGATTTTCCAGATTTCCTACCCCTTTGTGGTGCAGAAGCAAGTCTATCTGCTTGTGTTGGAGCAGCTGTAGCAGTTCTACGTGGACAGTTAATGCTCTGTTGACCCACACCTTATGCAGGCACCAGTCACTCTCCAACACTCCCCCTTATGCCACTTCAGGCAATATGGACATGCAGAAGATGCTGGGGCTGGTCCCCTGAACCCCGTCCCTGGAGAGCTGCCCACTGATGGTGTGGACTGACCTCTCCTAGGGGTGAACTGTGGCCTGGGCCCCTCAGACTGACCCTGACCTTGTGGTTGACCTGAACTTTGTGCAGGTGGACCTTTAAACTTCTTTCCAGGTGCAAGAGATGAGCTAGATTGACCCAAGCCCCTCTTTTGCTGTCTCTCTCTTCTGGTCTGCTCACTTATTCTAACCTTTTCAACTTTTATAGCAGCTTCCACTAACTTGATGAAGTCTGTGATTCCCAAGGCAATGATCATGATCTTTATGTTGTCATTTAATTCATCTTCAAATCTCTTACACCTTTCGGCCTCATTAGGGACTATCTCCCTTCTGTAGCGGCTCAATCTGACAAATTCCTTTTCATACTCGGCCACTGTCAGCTGTCTCTGCCTTAGGTTAATGAACTCTCTTCTTCTCTCTTCCAGGTATACACTACCCACATATTTCTTCTTGAATTCTGAGAGAAAGAACTCCCAAGTTATTACTTCTGGTTGCACTTCACTAGACTCCGTATCCCACCATTCATATGCATCATCTTGCAACAGAGATATGGTAGCTTCTAGGTTTTACCCTGGAGTGCAGTGGAGTTGTTTTAAAACCCTTCCTATTCTGTTCAACTAATTTTCAGCTACAACAGAATCATCTTCTCTCTTGCCAAAGAAATCCACTGCTCCAAATTTTCTTAGTCTTTCTAAGTGTGATTTCTGTTGTGGAGGTGGTGGTGGTGGTGGCATTACCCCAGCCATTTGTTTGAAGAATTCGGCCATTTATTGAAACATGGCCTGTGGAGGCTAAGCAGGCTCTGCTGGAACTGGTGGAGCAGGTTCTCCCTTACCCCCAGTCTCAGCTACTACAGGTGGAGCATGACTCTCCACTTCCTCCTCAACTGCCCTCTGAGATGTAGGGTCCATATCCTATTTAACAAAGACAAATAGATCTGCATTAGTGTCATCTCGACTCTTACAAATGAAATGCATGGTATGGACTCAATCTAGGCCCAGAAATGCCTAAACCGTGCTCTAATACCACTAAATGTGACACCCCTTACCCGTCTACAGTATAGCCGAGTAAGATATGTCACACAATGTACCAGAACACACTATTTTATTTCAATTATTTTTATTCTTCCTAATTTATATTTTTTTTCAAAGTTATGAAGTACAATTTGTGAAATATAATTCATTTAAGTCATTTATTGAAATTATAATTTATTTGAGGTTCCGCAAATTTTATAGAAAATTAGGCAGAGTACTGGCTAAAAATGGAGAAAACAGTTCTTCAGAACCTGTGAAAAACACTTCCAATAATCATTTCCAATCATTCTTAAACTTCAATAACCATCAACATGGTCTCAATATTTTTCAACAACCTTTCCATTTCTCAATCATTCATTTCTCATGGTATTCATATACAAGCAATAAATAAATACTCAATTTTCCATTCATAAACACAATTTTCACTATTACATTAACATCCAAATACATTACATAAATCTCAATTACACATGAGAAAATAAAAGTTAGTTATAAAATACCAAAATGAAACCTAGTGTCCTACCAATGCACTAAAGATGATGAGGTGACACGGACACTATGCAGAGCTGCAAGAGGTCTCACCCAGTCTGTGGTCTACTAGGCTCTCGGTCAGTATCTCCAGAACCTACGCGTGGCAAAAGCAACGCGCTAAGCAATAATGCTTAGTGGTGCCAATAATAAAATAAAAAGAAATAATATAAAATAAATATGCAGTGCATGTTCTGATGTCTTATGCAAATAATTTTTCGATCATTATTAGTAATCTTATTTATTTTGTATTTGTTATATTCATAATTTCATTAAATTTATCCACTTCTATTTTTAATTTCCCAAGTAACCTATACTGGATGACTGACTGGATAAACGGGTAAACTGGCACTGGGTATCGAGTACCTTGGGCCGTCACACCATCGGTCATATATGTATCTCCCGGTGTGCAACAGAACAGCTAATGAGCTGTAATAAATATTAGGCACAAGGCTAAGTATCAACACAATGTCAGAATGGCTAAAAGCCATAAAATCACAAAATGGCATAATTCCATGTGCAATACTGCTAACTGAACCCTATTGGCATGCCAAGCTATCCAAACCAATCTTGTTAGGTATACTAGGGCATTTTACACTTTTAAGTTTCACAATTTTTAGAATTTAAGTTTTAGTATTACTATTCCATTCATTGGTAAATAAAAATGTTGACTTTTGCATAGGCAATAGGAATATTGGTTCTAATATCATCAACATACCACATTTTGCATTCAAAATTTGTTGGTATTGGTTGCCAACACCATTTCTAAGCTTAATGTTAGTTGGACAGAATTTTCAGTGTTTATGCTTTTTGTTTACTGTTCCATTAGTCAATTTTGCAGTGGGAATTTAGCAAACTGATCAACATGAAAGTTGTTCCTTATTTTATCTAGTTGCATTTTCTTTTTTGAATCACTCCATTTGGAGTTTTGTAGCTCAAGTTATGGTCCAAAAACCATAACTGGCCGGATTGAAATTTTTCTAGACTGACCATATCTACAGTGCAGTAAACAGTAACTGTAACTCACTTGTTGGATAGGTTCTGGTCATAATTTGGGTTAGGTTTCTTTATGAAAGTTGTTGGTTTATATCTCAACTTGTTTCTGGTAAAATGTCAGGTCAATTGGATCATTCTACACTGAGTTACAGCCAAATGACCAAACACTATTCATTTGGTCATTCTGCAAAAACAGACTGCAGGTCACCCGGATTAGGGCAAGCTTTTGGTCCACTTGGTTTGGTTTTATAGGCATGGTTTCTTCACCAAAGTTGTGCCATTATGTGTCTAGTTTTATGTCCAATTGGCCTTGCACCAATTAAACCTGTAAAATTCAAGTTATGGCTGCCCAAACCTGCTGGACTCATGTCCAATTCTGTAGGTCACCGTGGGCAGCCTACCCAAACTCAAATCCCAAGCTACAACTCACTTCAATTCTTCATTATACACAGCCAAATGGTCATTAATTGACCATTTAAACTTTCATTCACCAACACATGAACAAGATCTAAGTTTTTGTGTCCAAACCCTAGCTCAAATTCAAGGTTCACACAACACATGTCAATTAGGCATACTAATCCATTTCAAATTTATGTCTACACATCAACACCATTTCTAAGCCATTTTAAATCCATCAAAACCATGATCATTATCCTTTCCTTAGGGCTGTCAAATTCTATGGTGTACATACACATAAGTTTTATTTCATTTGACTTACAATTTCATACTCATTTTAAGTCCCTAACATGGATTAAAGAGAGAAATATGCATAAATAAGCACTAACCTCTTGTAGCTCAAATCCAAGCCAACCAAGACTTTAATTTTTCTTTACTTCCTTACTCTTTCTTGGCTGCCAAACACTTCTCCTTAGTGTGGGTATAATTTTTAGTGAAGGGAGGATAAGGTTTTGAGGTGAGGAAGCTTAGGAAAATCAACCTTTAAAAGAGAAAATGGAGAGAAAGCTTCTTGGCTATAGTGGACCGGAATTGAGGAAAAAGGGTTCAGTTTTTTCATTTCAATTTTCTGCCCATTTGACTCATTTTAATTGGTTTATGGACATGTGTCACAATGTGATTGGGTAAGAGTGCTTAGTGACATAAGCATGAGGTCAAAATTGCAATTTTAATTCATTTTCTTTTCTTTTCTTTTCTTTTCTTTGCTACTCATTTTCAATTCAATTTTTAGAAAAATTTATTCACATTTTATGTCATAATAATTATTTACTTAACTGGAAAAGTCAGCCAAAATTCACCTCTGAAGGCGAAATGACCAAAATGCCCTCCGTTTGGCTTAATGGGCCAAAATTGTCTGTACCGATTGGAAAATTTTTCTAAGCATTTCCTTAGCATTCTAATGCCATAAGAACCTCAATGACCCTTCTCTGGAGTCCCAAAAATTATTTTATAATTTTTCCCCTGGGTCTAGGGCTCCTAGTTGCGAGAACCGCAACTTCTCACTAGGTTACCCATCATTAGGGCATCGGCTCATTTAACTTGGTTGTATTTTATTTCTAAAATTTTTCTTAAATTTTTCTTAAATTTTTCTTATTAATATTTGAGTTAATTATGGTTCCTCACTTTAGTTTAAATATTTTTCCGGACGTTCTAACTGTCCGGACCGACACTGGTCACCGGAACAGTAGAATGTACGGAGTTGCTACAGGGAGGGTGTTACACTACTGCATTAGCATGTTGCATTAATTCATCCTCTTGTAACGCAGGACACATATCAGTAGCATGACTTGAACCCGAACAAATTCTACATACCTTAACAATTTGCATATTCCCTACAGCCAACTGCCTCACCAAAGAAGTTAAATCAGAAATTTGTTTCTTAAGGTTAGATGTACTTACCTCATTAACCTTCATAGGTGTGTGATCTATTCTCATTCCAAACTACTGAGAATTTGCTGCCATGTTAGCAATCACCCTCCTTGCCTCTTCTAGTGTCTTGTCAACCAAAGCTCCTCCACTAGCAGCATCTATCATACTGCGATCCATTGGTAGAAGTCCCTCATAGAAATACTGAATCAACAGTTGCTCACTTATTTGATGATGGGGACAGCTTGCACATAACTTCTTAAATCTCTCCTAATACTCATACAAACTCTCTCCATTTAACAGCCGGATGAAAAAATTTCTATTCTTATGTTTGCAACACGGGAAGCAGGAAAAAACTTCTCCAGAAATATCTGCTTCTTTCCATTCCATGAGTTGACAAATCCAGAAGGAAGGTAAAATAACCAATCCTTAGTCAGTGCCTTCCAAAGGAGAAGGAAAAGCTCAAGCTTGATTTGATCCTCTAAAACTACTTGAGGTTTCATGCTTGAACACACAACATGAAATTCCTTTAGATGCTTATGTGGATCCTCACCTGCAAGACCATGAAACTTAGGCAATAAATGGATTAGTCTAGATTTCAATTCAAAAGCAACATTTAAAGCAGGGTATTGGATACATAAAGGCTATTGGTTTAGATTAGGCGCATCTAACTCTTTCAAAGTCCTAGCAGCAGCCATGGTTTCACTTTCAGAATTTGACTCTGACTCCGAATCCGAACTTGAATCTGAATCCGAACTTAACTCCTTTGGAGATTGGACTCCTTCAAATGTACTCGAAATCTGCCTGGCTTGCTTAGCCAATTTTCTCAACCGTTTAGCTATTTTTTCTACTTATGGATCAAAGATCAACTCACCAGATTGAGAAGTTCTTGTCATAAACAAAAAGAAATCAAAGTAAAAACAGAAAAATGCCTCAAAACCCTAGAAAACAATCGAATTTAGCCTCAAGAGGGTGGGGCCAAAAAATCCTATGGATTAATTGGTCTTGATTAGAGCGTCATTTCCTTCAAAATAGGTATGGGCCACCCTTCAAATTCTACCAAAATTCTTAATAAACAGTGACACTGTAAAATTTTTTTTTTTTCTAAAAACCTGAAATAGCAACACTCCACAAAACAAAGTTAATAACAAAATACCCTAACACTAAAAACATGAATTCCAATAAACTTCAGTCCCCGGCAACCGCGCCAAAATTCTTGATGAGTGTCAAATTCACCAGAAATTAAATTAACTGAAATTACCAGCAAGCGGTAAATCCAGGTCGAACCCTAGAGACTGAATTATTAAATTTCGTGCACTTGTATGTAATGGAAAACGAAAGAAACAAAGATTGGGAGGGTTTTGTAACACAAAATCAGAAGAAATTAGAAATTCAAGAACTAAATATGAAAATCTCAATTTAAATAAACTTCAGTCGAAGGTAATTCGCATTCCAATGCATTGATTTGATCATAGACAAAAGAAATACAATTAGCTCTTATTGAATACTTAACGTAGATTTACTAAACAGCGAGATAAACCCCTGACTTCTCTATACTCATCAATTCTAGCCCAGCACTCTTATTGACTCTAATTATTAACTGAGTTGGTATTAAGCAATCCTCATCAAATTAATAACTGCTTTAAGAAAAGAAAATAGTTAAGCTGAAGAATAATTTATGAAGCATAAATCATTTAATCCACCCTATTGTTTCTTTAGGTTATTATCGAAAACTGGGATCATAATCAATAAAACCTAATTGCTACTCATGTTCAATCTTACACAACAATTACGGATTATGAAGATGAACTAGCAATTGATCAAATAAAACAATTAACTAATAGGCCTTTTCAGCAAATCATTCAACAGATCAAAAACAATTAAATCAGAAAATAATAGATATTCAAAAAGACATAAATTAAATTAAGAACCTGGTCTTACAAATCAAGCAAAAGAACTTGAATCCCTTGAACTGAATTAAAAACTTAGCCACTCATGTTTATGGCTTACAGAAAAATAAAGAAGAAATCTAAAAGGAAGAATGGAGAACAAAGGTCTGAATAGGGATGCCCTTAGTTGCTGCCCAAAGACGTATTTATAATAAAAAACCTAATCCCAAAAATGGGAACCAAACTAGGAAAAGTTTTGAAATTCAAAAGACAGGCTTTCAGCCTACATTCACAACTCTGGAATCAAGGCCGATTTTTAGCTACTTTCCTTCCAAATCTGCCTCTGCCCTCTTTAGGAAAGTTGTAGCCCTATTTCTTATCTTTCCAACGGGTACTAATTCGCCCAAATTCGAGGTCTACAGCCCAAGTTATAGCCCAAAAATCAGGACTGGTTTAGACAGACAGTCCAGCCCATAGTGACGACTTCATTGCTGTTTTAACAATTAAAATGGCCTCATCTCGCATCCAGCCCTTCATAGAAGTTGTAGAGGTGGCTCATAAGGTTCAATTGGGCTTGGGCTTGCTTCATTTGGACGTCTGAAACTCTAGATACAAAATAAATACCGAAACTGGTCATGACACATCAAATCTGGGCTTTTGTAATAGATCCATAGCTCATTTTGTCAACCTTGGAGACTGATTTGGGCTTTGGTCCCTCTTTATCTTTTGAAATGCTCTCCCTTAGCTTTTCAATGGATTAAACAGCACTCAATTTGGAGACCCACAACTTTAGAAACACCTGACAAATATAGCAAAGGTCAAATACTGAAAATTTCTCCATTAACACAATTATTCCACAACAATCTAAAAATATGCCTAAATGATAAATATATTTTAACCAACTGAATTAAACATGAAAAAAAAAAATACTAAATGTGATGGAAGTAAAATTAATAAATTATGCACTTATCACTACCCATATACCCAATTACATCCATGAGAATCCTCACTACATAACTGCTCATAATAAATATATTAGTTAGTCCTCTCAATCTCCTCTAGACATAACCTAATATATTTACTATTTTAACTAATACTACACCAACACCACAAAGGTGCCTTCAATTACAATGGACAATAGCCTCTTCCTCTTCGACTATGTCCTTCTCCACCTTAGATTGAATCCTTTTTCCTTCCATGGGATTACAATGGGCAAAAGCTGCTCATCAATCGGCAAAGTCAAATTCTTAGCAATTGACAAAACCCTTCTTTACAATGGGCAACAGCCTCACTCCATGAGCTGAAAGCCACTCTTCATGGGCGAAGTCAAATAACCTTTCCACCATTCTCCTATTTATATTGTTAATTCTCTCAATCCTAGTCTGATTAGCAGTCCCACTGAATTTAGGAATAACACTAAAATAAGAATTCTATGATATATAAATTCATTCATCCTGTTAAGAAATATTTCTTACACTCAAATTAGGAAAATGTCTCTCTCCAAATCCCATTAGGATTTTGAGTTGCAAATCTAATGAAGTTCTTCTAAGGGTTTCTCTTTTTTTCTTCTTGTGCAAAAACCTAGAATATGATGATTTTATACTGTCAAAATATAAGCCTTAATAGGTTAAAATATAGTACAGTATGTCTAGAGAAGAATCTACACTAAAATGCTGAGCTAAATTGATTTTTTATTTACACAACCTTATGTAATTGCATGCTTCAATTATACTACAAGAATTGGTGCTTGTGCTTTTGTTAGGCTCACTATTGCATAAGTTTTAACACAAAATATTTACCCTTATGTAACTTTTCTTCACAGCTCTATGGATTTCAAGTCAACAAATATGCCTCTTGAAATGCCTCCAGAAACCTTTTATACTTAAAATTTACTTAAAAGGAAAGAAAAACTCAAATCAAATGCAAGATTATAAAATATAGAAAATTAAATAAAAACATAACTAGAAAAATATGAAACAACTATTTACAAGGCAAAATGTGTGCAAAACGTGTCTTCAATCTCTATAAAATATGAATGCAATACGATAGGGATGGCCACAGATAGAGTGCACATGGAAATTATTGTACTCGATTAATATTCTCATTACTTGAATCTGTCTCAAACCTGATTAAAATTTATACTCAATTCCTCGAATCCATCCCAAATACAATTATTATTACTCGAAAAATACCCAAGTCCATTTAATTTTATATATTTTAGTTAATAATCTACATAAAAAAAACTTTTATTAACATTTTATATTTTAAAAATTTAATAATTTGATAAAATATTTAAATTTTATTTATTCAAAATATAATATATAAAATTTATAAATATTATTATAAAAAATATATTTTATGTTTAATTAATTATGTATATAAATTGATTTGAATAACGGACACCCAATATATAAAATCTGAATTCGATCCAAACTCGTAAAGGGTTTTCTTTCTCAAACTCAAATTCGTTCCAAACTTAATTATATACTATCCAAACATGTCTCATTAGGATTTGATCGGAATAGGTACCTACAAATGCGGACCTATTGCCATCTCAAAATAAAGGTGCGGGAGGTGAGTTATTGGTGATAAAATTATAGCATTTTTAGTTCAAATATTTTTTTTTTTACTTTTATTTTCTCTTCCAATCATGATGAATAGATTTGCGATTTTAATTACATCCCACGACTCTATTTTCTCCTATTTAAAGTAAAATCACATATTTTCAATTTCAAAAAGCACAGTCCCAAACTTTTTCGTATTTATGTATGGAAAAAAATTTCAATGCTTCAAAAATATTTAGAGTATGTTTAATATTATTATTTGAGTTGTCAAAAATATTATTTAAAAAATATATATTAAAATTTTCAAATTTTAATTTAAAAAATACAGGAATTTTAAAATAATAAATAACTTTTTAATGATATTTAAACATAAGGTTGTGCAAGTTTGGTTCAAAATTTTCCAAAATTTTGAAACTGTGTCGAAATATTTAGTTCTAAAAAATTTAGAATTATCATAATTTTAGTTCAATTTGATATGAACCAAAACAAGTTAATGAACTCGGTTTTTTTGTAACAAAAAATTTAAAATTTTATTCGATGCATTTCGATATACATCAATTCATCGTATCACAAATTTAAAATCAAATTTTTCTAACAACTAGGTCCATGACTACTACGAGATAGCTCGTTACATCTTATGAACTAACAGATGAGAAGCGAGAGCTTTTTTTCTCTGAGAAGTGAGTACTTTTACTATAGGGATAATTTCTTAGGTTGAAATTTTCTATTAATTTTAAAGTTCATTTGTTAATTAACATGAACTTTTTTTAACAATTATATATAAAAAATTAAATCATGAATACATTCAATAAGTATAGACAAGTAAGATGAACATAGAAAAAATACTCATCAATCATAAATTTATAAAGAAAAAAAAAATCATAATCTAATGTAATATTAGATGAACTTCCATTCAACTACTAGCCCAATAGTTATGGTGGCCAACATCAGTAGCAATGGTGGAATTATGGGCAGAGGCCATTGCCCCTTAACCCAAATATGGCCCCATATTTTCCTTTAATGGTATTACTTCAAATTTTCATGTTGCCCTACTAGCCTAGCCCAACCCAAATAATTTTTTTTTTTTATAGCAATTCAAAAATCCTTGAAGTTATTAAAACATTAAAGCTTTTTTTTTTTATGCTAAAAATTAAAGCCTTATCCAACCCATTATACCTTATAACTTAAAAGCTAATTTTGTTGGCAAGAGAAGCAAAAGAATTTGATTTAATAAAGAATAAGAACAGAGAACCCATCCAGCTCTATGTTCACAGTGCAAAGGCTTTTCATCATTCTCAAGCCTCCTTGTCCCCACTTTGATAGATTGAAGAATCAAATTTCAAATAGGCCTTTTATTTGCACATCCATTCTCTTTTACTAATTTATTATTCTCTATCTAACCCTCTTGATTTTATATTTTATTCCATAGTTGATAATTCCATTTATAGGGTTTTACTGAGCTTTGAAATTTAGTATAAATTAATGGAAAAATTAATGAAATTTTTTATTGATTTTTAAATTTATTTGTGTTTTTTTTTATAATTGTATCTGTATGAAATTGTAAACTTACATAATTTTAATGAAATTCTTCGCAACCTAACTTAAATTTCTAGTTCCGCCACTAATCAATAGTTGTGCAATACTAATTAAATTGCTTAAAGAACTGGCAACCTACTTCCATATTAATCTTTGGATAACTAGAAATAAATAGTTACAATTCTAAAATAATCTCTAACACTAAATCATAATCAATAGGTGTGTTATAACAAGCATACAAATCTAAGGCACACACACAAATCGCACTCAAGGCTCTCTCCTTTAGATCAACCTTCTCCGCCTCTTTCATACCTTCTGGAAAGTTATCCTCGATTGCCTTCCATAGATCTTGTATGATCAAGGAAGGTTTAATTTTAATCTTTCACAGACTGAAACTCGATCCAACATCAAACTTCTCTATCTCATACTTCGTTGAAGACGACGCCATCTGTAAACCCTAGGTTTTGTGCACAAAACTCTAATACCAGTTTATTATAACAAGCATGCAAATTTAAGGTACACACACAAATCGCACAATCATATAGTATTAAAAATAGAAGAAGAATAACACATGATTTAATGTGGTTCAATCGTAAGGTCTACGTCTACAGGCAAGACAAGAGAAAAAGTTTCACTATAATGAAAAGAGCAAGATACAATCAATCAAAACTCTCAAACCCTAATCCAATGTGTTTTCCCGAATATCTCACAATTCTACCATAAAGGGTAGAATTTTACAATATTTATAATGGTCCATACAGCAGGGGCGTTGCCCCTGCACCCCTAAGGAGATCAATGGTGGGCTTCAGGCCCGGGCCTATCAGCCCATGCCCTCCTTTACACTACACATCTCACTTTTTATCCCAATCGGGTCGCAGCACGAAAACTTTCAGGTCGGGTCACCATTCAGGTCTATGAAAAATATATTCAAAATTCAAGCCACAAAAATATAACAGGGTGGCGTGTAAGGATTTTGGAAAAGGTGGTTGCGATTGTCACAAGTGTTTATGGTAATGTTTATAGGGCTGGAGGGGCACTTGGGGGCCATAGTTGGTGGTGGTGGATTGAGTAGTGGATTTTGGTGGCACGAGTAGAGTTTTGTCAAAATTTCAGTGGAAAGTACACAAGCAATCAATTGAATTAGCCATTAAAACCTATAATGCGACTTTAAATTAGATCAAGTACTAATTTATGTCAATATATATGCATATGCACTAGGTTGACAAAATATAAGGGCTAATTTTTACACTATGAAAAATCTCAAAAATGTTTTGCCTAATGGGAATTGAAACATATCAAAAAGACGGTATAACTTAGTTCAACACTTCAATCCAAAGCATCATAAAGCATTTGCATTTGATTCTATAGCTAGTATCAAGTCATTATGATAGCTTTATGAGACTAAAAGCATGGCAGTAACAGCCATTCATAAAGTGGCTTTCACGCCTCAAAATCTAACTATTGTTGTCCATAGACCTTGCACACTTGGCTGCTGGGTAACATGCGTCATCTTTAGGTTTACCATTTTTATTCCCAATGAATTCATTAGCCTGGTCACTTGTAGAAGTATTTCGCCTAGAGTCAGATTCTTCACACAAACCACCCTCTCATTTTTGTTCTCTATAAACATGCGAAGAAAAAGAATGCAGAGTCTTTCCTTATGCATGCGACACACACCATATGCACAACTACAGGAAGACCATGTATCTAGAGGCTCGTGTACTTCTTTCAAATGAGCAATTAAGCCATTTAGGAATTATTTTGTTGATATGAATAAAAAATTTTTAATCTTGAACCAAAAAAAAATAATATATAAAATGTTAACAAGCACAAAATAATATTTTTTATTATTTTAACGTTTAATCTTTTTAATTAATGAATATTATAATAAAATTTGATGAATAGACTAAATAATTTAATAAAAGCAAAATACAATTTTTTAAAATATACGAACCTAATAGTTAGTTTTGCTAGAACACAAGACTAAATAGTAATTTTCTTTAAATGATATGATAAATCTATTGCTTACTTATCTAGTACAGTTTTATTGATGAGACTGGAAATACGTAATCTTCTAGAAACTTTGAATATGATGTTCTGGGAATCATTTATTAATTCTTGTTATTTATTTTAATTAATTTATTTAATAGTACTTATGATTTCTGCAGGTATTGATAAGTCAATTTTTTGTCACAGATATTATGACTTGGAATCTTAGCTTAGTTGAAAAGGAAGAATGGTAACTCCATTAAACGCAAAGACAATAGAAATGGTCAAAACATGGGCAATGTATATGAGCATTTGCATGCCTCATTGGGATTGCAAAATTCTATAAATGTTAGATTAGCTTGAAAAATGTTATAAATGAGAATGTGACTTTTGCTTGCCATAATATAAATTGCTATAATTGATTGTTTTGAAGAAATTAAGCGTTGAGAAAAAAAAAAATTGTGGTTTCAGAGATTTTGTTATAGGTTATTTGAGTTTTTAAGAAGAACCTCTGGCTAATTTCTATTAAATAGAATTATTTATAATTATGGGAAATCTTGATTGATTAAATGAACTAATTTGTAGAAGTTATATATTACAGATCTAATTGCGATTGGATTAGAAATGTTAACTAGATGTTGTGAATAGTGATACCTTAGGAATTGGTTGTGATAGTTCTATTGGTTGGAAGCTGCAGAGGACAAATGTATATACAATTTTATCTTCCATTCCTACAATAACCTATTCATTTGGATAATTAAGATCCACTATTCATGCATAATTTAAAAAATAAAACGTGGTGGAATTTCATCGTAACCTTCTTTTCTTTTTAGGCCAAATACTCAGGCACATGAACCATTGCGTTTTTGTCTGATAGACACTTAAACTATATTTTTTACTTATCACACACCTAAACTTGAAAAAAAAGTAAACACTTAAACCCAATTTTGCACAATCAGCACTGCAAGTTATCTCATGTGGCACATGCAATGTTTAGTTGGTTTGTGTATAAAAACGGCTAATCATTTTCTGGGTTGGAGATCTTTCCCATCATATTGCATGCAGATGAATTATCTTTTCTTGTCACAACCAAAATTGAGGGTGAAAATTAAATGAGAACTAGAGTACATCAACAAAAACACATAAAAGCAAGAACGTATTGCTAAAACAAAACTGTTTCTTGTATTTTATTATTAAAATAAGGGAATAAATTCTTGTCATGCTTGATATCCTTCTCTTGTACAAGTTTAAGCTAAACAGAGAGAAGAAAACAATTGAAGTATAATGCCACACAAAGAACACAAGGAAAAAGAGAGAGATGATGAAGTTATGAGGAGTTTTAGTTCTCTTCTAGATGCTAAATCACCTTAACGGCAAGTAGAATTAATCAAGAGAAGTAATTTTTAATGGGTTTAAGAGGCAATTATAACTCACCAATGAAACAAATATATGACAGTTGATAGGCAAAAGGATCTAAAGACAAAAGGAATTTAATAGGAAAATCACCTAAAAACTACATGCCCATAACCAGTACTAAGACCTCTAAAAAAAAGAAAATTCACCTTTTAAATAATTCCACTCCCTTTAAAACAGATAGCAAAAAACATCAAAAAGATGACATGATCCATAACAAATATACCATAATTAACATATACCCAAAAAAAATCTTTACCAAAAGAGAAATTGAGAATAATAAGAAGTATACCCTATTTAAGACCTAGTTTTTGCAAACAAACTTTCAAAGGAAAAGAAAATTAAGCAAAAGGAAAAAGTGGGAGGAGGAGGAGAAGAAGCAGCCAGAGAAGACTCTATCTTTAGCCTCCCTCTCCTTTCCTATAGAATATGTGTGTGTGTTTGTCCCCAATTTGAGAGAATGTATATTTGGGAATTTTTACTCTCAAAGTTTTTTTTTTTTTTACCCTAAAATGTATATTTGGGAATTTTTACTCCCAAAGTTTTTTTTTTTGTTTTACCCTAAACCGTCTCCCATTACTAAACTTGCCAACTCAGTTTTTTGTTGTCCATTTGGTGGAGACTTGTTAGGTCAAATGCATGTGTCTTACACTTTCGGAGCCATGTGCAAAATTGGGTTTAAGTGTTAACTTTTTTTCAAGTTTAGGTGATTAATAAGTAAAAAATTTAGTTTAGGTGTCTTTTAGGAAAAAACAAAATAATTAAGGTGTTTAAGGATGTATTTGGTCATTCCTTTCAAGTTAAACCTATGAAGATAATTAACTTGAATGAAGCATCTATTAGAACCTGATTCAGCTTTGCAGCCTTTGAGAAAATATAGAAGGAAATTCAAGTGAGGAATTACAATACAAGAGTCTTTTTAGTGACTAAGAGGCACCTAATTATTTTTCACAATTCTTGTTTATGAAAAAAAGTTTGCATGTAGGCTTTGCTTAATGGAGATATTTAAATATTCATCTGTTTAAGCTTAAACTATTAGAAATATAAACTATTTTTGGAGCTCTTATCTATAAGGTTAAGATTTTAGGTTAAATAATTTCTTAACATGATATTAAAACATGTCAAATAAAAAATGCAGAGTTTGAATTCTGATCACCTTTATTTAGTAATTAAAAAAAATTAAAATATTTAAAGTAAAACTCTGCATCCCTCATCTACATATTTAAGCTTTTAAGTTGATTGATTTCTTGAAATAAACTTTCAAAACCTTGTTTGTCATTTTTTTCTATCAATATTTATTTGAAACTTTATTATATTAGTTTTAGTTGTTTGATAATGAATGTGGTGGTGATATTTTAAATTAATATTTTAAAGGATAAAATTACTCATAAATTCTTATTACAAATTTTATTATATATATATATATATATATATATATATATATAAAATCATTACATTATATTTTTCTATTACTTAAAAACACATTACATTACAACTTTGATTTCAATACATAATTCTTTACATTTCGCTAAGTCTTATCAAACATAGCCTAGATTCTTCATTGCATAACATTCATACAATTCTATATAATGATACACACCCAAACATATATATATATATATATATATATATATATATATATATATATTCTATGTAGTGACGATTTCTAGCATTCCTCCACCAACCCCAGTTGCAAATTGTCCATGGTTACCACAATACCCCTTCATGTAACTCTCGCAACAACGCCCATTTTCCTTATTCTCCAAGCTCATGCAAGCATGAATGTCATTGCTAGAGCAACGAAGGTTCTTGTGGCTGCAACAATTCATGATAACGGGATTGAGATTTTGAGGCCCATGATTGAAGCTCGATTCAACAGTGTTTTCTAAATAATCTTGACAGTGGTTGGAGTAGCAATGACCATTGTTGATTCCTTCTTCTATCTCAGTAGAATGTTTTGAATCGTTAGAGGTACAATGTTGAGTTACTTGATCACAATGCCAATGGTGAGAGTGCTTTCCCTTCTGCGATCCATCGCCTCCTATATACTTGCCTTGCATTTTTGCTGAACTTTTGCATCTCTGTCTCACACTCGTGCTCAAATTGTGAGAGCTTGAACAAGCATGTTTGTGTGGATTGTTCTCCTCTAAGTCGACTACGCTGCAACTTCCATTACCACAATCCTTCATTTCATTCTGCAGCCCTTCAGCTGAGTCTAAGCACTTATTATTCCCACATGATAATTTCTTATTTGCATCATTCGACTCACACATTGAAGCACAGATTTGCAAGTCTTGAGGTTTACACATTTTTGCAACCTTTTGGTTAGAGCAGCAAGGCTCGTAATAATGACATGAATCTCTATTATCACATTTCTCAATATTTTCTGCAGCTGATATTTTGCGGCATTTTTCTCCACGCTTGTGGGTTTCCCGTAAAAGCAACATGCTGTTAAAGATCACTAGCAGACAGGTGCCGACATCGGCAAGGACAGCAGCCCAAACAAGAGGGTGACCAGCAAAAGCCAAGGCAAGGATCGCAGACTTGATAGATATTGAGAGAATGACATTCTCAATTACTTTCCTATGAGACTTTCTTGCAAGCTGGATCGCTTTGGGTACTTTTCTGATGTCATTGGACATAAGAATGACATGTCCTGTCTCAGTTGCAAGTGCTGAACCTGAAATTCCCATTGAGATACCAATATCAGCTGTAGCCAATGCAGGGGCATCATTTAGTCCATCTCCAATCATTGCTGTTGGTCCTTCCTTCTTAAATGTTTCCAAAATCCTAGCCTTGTCTTCAGGTAGGAGTTCTGCATGGACTGCTTCAATTGCATGTTCTAGCTGCAGGTAGCATCATTCAAATCTTATGCAAGTCAATAAATTAACATTAACACATACCCTTTTTAGTTTCATATACTTAAAAAATATGTTTTTGTAGATTTAAATGAAGAGCAAAAACCTTGAATTTGCAGCAATTTTTTACGGTGATCAAGTGTAGATTATATGAGTCTAGTTTTACAGTGTTAGAGTGATCAATTAACAGTGGCAAGCAAGCTGATGAAAATTAGGTGCACCTGTTCTTGAGCGTGCATTGCTGCTGCTTGACTATCTCCTGTTAGCATAGCAGTTTTAATTCCATATGACTTTAGCTCTGCGATCGCCTCTGCAACACCAGTCCTACAGGCATCAGAGAGGCTGAAAATTCCTGCGGGAGTTGCTCCAAAGTACACATATCCAATGGTTTTCCCTCTCTTCATATCCCCATCTTCTGGCATTGGAACTATAAATTCAAAATAGCATCCATTTATTAGAACACCATGAATGAACAATTTTTAACTAATTTACTTGCACTGAATTGAACAACATTCATATTCAAAATATAAATGGCCGCTATGAGACTTGTACCCGTTCCACATCCCGCTCTGAGGGCAATCTTTCTATTTCCAATGTAAATTTCTTTCCCATCAATCTTTCCTTGGATGCCTTCGCCAGGAAAATTCTGAAAATCCACCACATTCTCAGGGTTTGGCTCTATCGAAAGACTCCTTCCATAGTCGACAAGGGCAGCTGCCATAGGATGACTTGACTTGCTCTCAATGCTTGATACCCTACACAATTTTCAAATGCATAAATTACTTCCCAGTTTCAAGGGGAAGAAAAGTGTAAAAAATACCAGCAGTAGTCCTTACCAATAAAGCAATGTATCAATGCTCACATCTTCACAGAGAGATTGAAAATCCGCGACAAGGAATTCACCTCTTGTGATAGTTCCAGTCTTGTCAAAAGCCATTATCTTGATCTTGGCAAGTGTTTCGAGATAGTCTCCGCCTTTGATCACAACACCAGATGTTGCAGCCTTCGTAAGTGCACAGAAAGTTGCAACAGGTGTGGAGAGGATAAGACCACATGGGCATGCACTTACTAAGACCACCAATGCCAAGTGAAACCAGTGATTACGGTTATGAACTCTTAATGCCAGGGGAACAACTGCAAAGCTAATTGATATGATTATGACCACTGCCAAATATATCAGAAAACAACCGAAAATGAGAACTCTGATTTCTGAAAGAAACAAGAGGAAACACAAGTCTATTTTAAAAGTATATTTTACAGTTTGATTTGAATAATAGACCACAAGAAATTAATTATTTTTTTTATCCTTTTTTTAATCTTTTAGCCACAGCTTGAGTGATTTGTCTTATCCTGACTAGTGATATGGTCTTAGGCTCCAATCAACATTGAGTTTAAAGCTAAAAAAAATATATATAAAAAAAAAGAAATTTTTATTTTGATGTAACTGGTTTTATTATATTGTTGATTATGGTGAGACCCAATATAAATGAGTACAAAAGAATCGTTATACACATATCGAATTTGTTGAATAATTTTTTCAAAAGAATGCTTTTAAAAAGGTATCATTAAATGTTGTTGAAAAAAATTTTCTTATTTAGTGTTTTTATACTTAAAATATATCAAATTTATTTTTTAAATTATTTTAAATATTTTTTGCTTAATATATTTAAAAATATATATATTTTTCTTAACAATAGTTGTAATGATATTGCCAAAAACAATTTGCAAAAGAGATATTTTTGCTTTTATATGAAATATTACTTAAACCAGAGTGTAGAAATCATATTTTTTTAATATGGCTTATAATGTTTTGTTTTGTAATAAGATCGTACCATAATTTTTAATGTTGTGTCAATTACTGAATGAATGAATGTATACACCCATACCAAAAAGTTTCTAGTGTTGTGGATAGTCATGCCTCACTGTATAGCAGGGGCAAGAAGCTGTTGAATTGGGCTATGTAATTTAAAAACTAGTAAAAAATTAGTTTAAACTTAATGTTTGATATATCTTAATAATAAAAACTACAAAACAGCAAGCCAAATGGCTTTTCCAAGGTTGGACAACTATTTGAATGCTGTCTTACCAAAAAAACAAATGTAAAAGAATAAATGACTAACCTGGAGTATAATATTGAGCAATTTTGTCAATGAATCTTTGAGTTTTAGACTTGCTGTTTTGAGCTTCTTCCACAAGCTTTGTCATTTTAGCTACCGCACAATCTTCAGCTAGAGCAATCGTTTTAACACTGATGTAACCTGAAAATTACTAAATACCATCAACCTGAAGAACTTTAATCCATTAAAAAGAAGTGGAGAGAGAGATTATGGTATTACCATTAAGGTTGATAGTGCCAGCCCATACAGTAGAATCCTGTTGTTTGGGAACTGGGAATGATTCTCCGGTTAAGGTCTTCTCATCTACTTCGCAATTGCCATCTACAACTATTCCATCGATGGGTATAATCTCTCCAGCCTTAACTGCGAGAATAGTGCTTAATTTTACGTCATCAACATTCACTTCTTCACCAGTTTCAGCTATGACTGCTTTCTGTGGAGCTAATCTCATCAATGATGACATCGTCGCATTAGCCTGAGACACATTGTACTTTAGATCAATTAAAGATATCTAATTTTGTAAATGAAAAAAGTGCAATTTTCAACTCTGTTTATCTTATTTTGATTTTATTTTTGTCTATCTTGAACATCTCTCTTTATCTACTTTCAAATGTCATTTTTATCTTTATAATTGAAAATAGAAGATATGTAGGTCATCATAAATCTTGATAAGAAAACATTGCATCCATTTTATATCATTGCATGTCTAGAGAGACTTTGACCACACATATGTCAAAGTCAAAACTTAAGATACATCTGTAAATGTGTTAGAGTCGGGGGAGCTCAATTATTAGGCTTATTCTCTCTCGAATAGAAGTTTTTCTCTTGACTCAAGTATTACGGTGTCACTAAAAGTCCAATTACTCCACTAAACCCACCTAAGCATGCACCTCTAAGAGCCAGGCACACCGGAGTCATCACATGCACAACTCTTTTCTATGAGTGTCTTGCTACTCCATTGGGCTTACTAGTAGTCTATTGCTCTTCCATCTATGTATCGCAACACCACACATGGGAATCATCGACCACCATCGCCTTACTCATCCCTACCAATTCATCGGCTCTAACTCTAATTGTTAGAGATATGGAAAGCCAATGCATTTGGAGAGAAACTTTTTTATAGATTTTATGAAAAAACACACTCATATATTTGATATCACATTCAATTCAAAATCTCGAAACAATGGATATAAGAGTTTCCTTACTTATATGTCTCTCACTTATAATCTTCCTATGAAACATAGACATACTACTAACTTAATTATGATAAATAGAACTCAACCTACTAAATTTTGATAATAAGTATGGTAGCTTAGGGAAGCGGAGATGTAAAAGGTGCCGAAAGCGTACCCTACCCCCCTAACTGTTAATGAAAAGTCAATGTACCTCTTGAAATTGAGTTTGAGCCAACTCACCTCTTTAATTTCATTAATTGCACCAATTTAATACAATGTTGTCCAGTTAGCACACTGATGTACATGATGCATCAAATCACGCGTTATTGAACAGAAGCTTGCAGACTTGGAATAGAAAAAAGCAAAAAGCATATCCCGACTCCCTGAACCTTTCATGAAAAGTTAATTTGCTCTTTGAAATTGTGTTTAAACCAATTTGGTCCTTTTAATTTAAAAAATCCCACCAATTTAATATAATTTACTTAATTAATTGCTGTCAAAATGATTTTTGTCATCAGATTAGTTGCTATCAAATAGCTCAATTATCCATTGTTGATGTGCTAAGAGCTTCATGAGCTATTTGATATCAATTAATCTAATAACAAAAATCATTTTTATGGCACTTCATTGGGTAAATTGTGTTAAATTGATGCAACTTTTTAAATTCAATAAGCAGATTGATTCAAACTCAAATTTAGAAGATAAATTGACTTTTCGTCAAAAGTTTAGGTTGAGATATGTTTTTGGCTATTTATAATTAGATAATATAGAGAAAACATCATATGGCTTTTTAACATATAAGTGGCGCGTGAATTCACGCATTCTCTCCCCTAACTACACATGTTAAATTGATTTAAAAAATAAAATTTGAATGATCAGTCAATTTTATTTTTTTGAATTAAAAAGACAAATAAATTTAAACTTAATTTGTAAAAAGTTCAAATACGATATATGCTGTTAGCCATGCAAAATAGTTATAAAGTCCCTATCATATATATTACCAAACAAGCATTGATCCAGGGGGCCTAGTAGTGAAATGATTATTTTATTAATTTCTCTAACTAGGAAAAAAAAAATCAGTCAGCTGCGACATGCATATATTTTTTTACACTCTTCCATAGATTGCTAAAAATACCTTGTGGCTTGCCCTTGACTCAAGCCATTGTGCAATGGTAAACAGGAAGACAACGGTTGCTGCTTCAATATAATCATTGAGAGCGATTGTCCCCGCCACTGTAAGAAGTAAAATGTAAGATAAATTAATAAATAAATCTCATCATATATTTTATATCTTGAGTTCATAATAAATTAAATTTTAATGAAAAAAATTCTTAATATTTATTTATTTCTCATATAAAATATTCTCTAATTTGAAAAGAAATGAGGTTACCCATTTTAAATACTAATTGAATTGCATATTATTGATACAAGGTTTAATGACATTTACACACATTTTTTAATTTGTAATATTCCTATTTTTATTAATTTAATTCTCAATTAAAAAATATATATTTTTTTTTATGAATTAGAAAAACTTAATTCAACTTAAGTAATTTTATGTATAAATGTTCTGATTGCTAAAATTGAAATTGATATCAAAATATAATAATTAAATTGATAAAATTAAAATTTTTTTGCTAAATTTAAAAAAAAATTTTCAAAGATAAATACCCAGAGTTAGAGAAGGAAGATTTTTTTTTTATTTGCCCTCAATACACTGAATCTAATACAATGGATTTTTTTTTTTTAAATGAAAGTAATTATTATAGCACCATTAAATATTAGGGAAAAAATTAATTATTTTGGCAAAGAAAGCATACTAAATGACAATATCGTCAATTAACTAACAAAATAAAAATATTATAATATATCATAAAATTAAAATGTGGTATAACTACTTTTAATTAATAATTAAATTTTCAATAATCTATATATATATATATATATATATATATATATATATATATAAACTCTCTCTAGAAGTGATTTAAAAAATTAAATTTAATCTTTGGAAAAAAAAACATTTAAATCATACAATTAATATGAAGATGACAACATTAATGAAATGCCATAGAAGCACAAGTTATGAAGGAAATTTTCAATTTGTGATTTGCTTTCCAAGGGCGCCGCTACACGGGGGCTAGAGGGCCATGGCCAACCAAGACTCATGCAGCCCACCCACCTTTTGTAATTTTTTTATAAATTTTTTTTTAAATTATATTTAAAATATTAATATTTATATAATATATAAATATTTATTTATTAATAATTATAAATTCACTTAATAAGTATAAATTATAATTAAATATTATTTTTTTATCTCATATAAATTTAATTAATAAATATTTTTTAAATATATAACGATATATATTATTTAATTGGCATGTTAGTTACCTGCAATGAGAGCCAGAATGTCTGTACCAAGCCTAAAATTCCTGATGGAAGCAATGGCTTTCAAGAAGATTGGTGGGATTCCAATGGCCACAGCTCCCAGGGCCACCCAGTGAAGAGGATAATACACAAACTTCAACAAAGACACCAAAAGCAATACACCACTAGCCGTAGCAAATGGGCTTGGCCATTTCTTCTGGTAACTTGCATTTCCATTCATTCTAACATTTGCTTCTAACTTTGCTTGGTTCAGGGCCTTAACTGCCATTAATTTATTATTTGGATTTTATTCAACAATATTCATTTTATAAAACACAGAAAAATTAAAAAAAAAAAAAAAGATTAAGTCCATATTTTTAATTCATTAGGGTTACTGAAAATAAAGGGTTACGTTCTTTTAATTGTCACAGGATAATGAAGATCTATAATAATTTGCACATAATTATATAAATTCAGCAGTATTAGAATCATCTTTAAAATTATATGAGTGTATATTTTATTTATAAAGTATAAATGTCTTGTAATAATGGAAAATTTTACAAGTAATTAACTCAATTTAGAAATCAACTAATTATGGACATGATCAAGGTGTAACTTTTACTTAATTAAGCACACAATTAATATAAACTACAATAAGTAATATGAGATTTAGCTTAATATTACTGAAGCCGTCTCTAAAATTATAAAATCTTGAGTTTAAATTCCAATAGAAGTCAATATACCAAAAAATGACAAATATCATTATTATGAAGAGATTTTTTTTTTTTTAAAGTTCAGCATACAATAAAATGTTAACATAATAAGGAAAAAAAAAAGGTATTATTTACTCTAGCTCCCTCTAAATAAAAATATTATTATAAAAAAGTACTTTTGTAGGAAATCAATTCATAAATATTACAACCACTAAAGGCAATACCCACCTTTATCTAATTTTTCTTTTTTTGGCCTTTATCATTAGCAAGTAGTTTAGTATGAGAAACAACACTATCAAAATGATTAAAACTTAATTAAGGCCATATTTTTTATTTATTAGAATTACTTAAAAAATGATGATTAAAACTTGAATTTTGCAATTATTAAGACAAGTGTTTAAGGTATCAACCTCAATTGGTAGCTAGAAATTTTAGTTCCGATTTATGTGCAATAGGGTCTATCTGAATATGAGTAAACGGGGCTTTGAGGAGTCAAAGATGAATATTAAAAGCCAATTATGGAGGAAACTGGTTGGTAGAGGTGCAGGAAAGAGTTTTCGAGTTTGAGTCTCTCTGTTTATCTTCTATAAATTATTCACCTTTGTGTGAGAAAAGGAGAAGGTTATCTCTCGTTACTTATTGTGCCTCCATTAAATAAAAAAATAAATATTTAAAAAATTAATGAAATTTTGATAAATATATAGGATTAAAATAAAAATATGAAAAATATTAGTAAATAGTATATATATAAATAAAAATTTAATTTTAAATATTTTGAGTGGCCACAATTAGATCCAATCGTTGGTTGGTTTGGAATCTAAATAGATTTGAACCGGTTCAAAGTAACATCAAAATTGATTGAAATGGAATTAATTAAAATTAATATTAAATTGGATTAGAACTGACCAATTTAGTTAGAGTTGTTCCTTTCTAGAATAATTTTTTGAAAAAAAAATATAGAAGTTCAATTAATGGATTTGTTCAAAGCAAAATCAAACCAAATTTAGACCAAATCAACATTGAAATGAGACCAAAACCAAAACAAAATAAAAATTGAAGTCAACGTTTAAAAACAAACCGGAACTAGCCCATGATCACCCTAGTCACGGCCCCTCCACTATTTAACGTAATTCTACTGGAGCTTAAATGTGATGTATATAATTTTTATTTTATTAAGCTATATTTATTTTAAAAAATAATTTATATATTTAAAATTATATTTTATGAAAATTATTTTTAAAATAAAATATTTTAATTACATTATTTGGTTATAATGATAAACTAATTAACTCAATTCAAGTCAACTAAATATTTATTTCAAAAATTTATGGTTGGCTATATGAATTTTTTTTCTCTACTCTAAATAATTTTGGGTTAAATTCTAGAAAATGTGTAATGCTTCTAGGTCAAGGTACATGTTTATGATATATATGTATGAATATTTTCATATTTTAATAAGTACTATCGAATTTATAAAATGACTTCCCCTTTTAAAATAAAAAATGATTTAATTTTTCTTTTGATAAAAAAGAAAATATTTTCCCTTATCTAGTTTTCTTAAGTATCCCAAATATTAGAAAATATGAAAATTATTTTTCAAAAAACAAATGGAGCCTTAATGTGTAAGAAACTATAGGCGTTAAAACCTTCCGCTAATCACATACTATACTATTTTAATTCATGCAACTGTTGTATGTATAACAAATAGATTTTTTATAGTTAATTATAATGAGATTTGCTATGATCCATTATTATAATCTATTCATTACACTTACAACAATTCTATTCTAAAATTTCTCCTCAATCCCACATAAAATTACCATAATTAAAAGTGATAAAAAAGAAGGAAATTACCAATTTGAAGCTGAGAAATAAGGAGATCATCATGGACAACCACCACTGTTTTTGTTGGGACAAAGACTGAGAACTCCTTAACACCATCAAGAGAATTGAGGATATTCTCAATCAAAGTAACTTCTGAAGAGCAGCAAAGCCCTAACACATCGAAGTAGCTTTTCTGAAACTTTTTCTTGCTGCTGCTGTTAGCTGTCTCGCTTTTGTCCTGGACAGCCATTTTCTTTTCTTCTTAATCTCTGCACCTAAAGCAAAGACATTGAGATCACTAAATACGTCAATCAACACCTCTTTTGTTTGAGAAAGAGAGAGAGAGAGATAGAGATAGAGAGAGGACCACATGAAAAGCATGCCGAGAAGATGGAAAGAAAACAAGAAAATCTAAGAAAGAGGAAGAAAGAGAGGGAAAGCTTGCAAGAACAAGCATACATAGTAGTAGAAACCCAAAAGAGGGTTAGACAAGAAATCTACCTTTTAACAGAAAGAAGAGCTTAATTTCCAACTTTAACTTTCTCTTCTTCTAAACTAGAATGTGTGGAGGGGAAGGTGAATATTAGGTATCTATTATATACAAGTAGAGCGTTTACATTGAGGGCTAGAATGACGAATTCATCAAGAAAGAATCTCTTTTAAAAAAAAATTATTACTTAGGCAGAAGTCGTTGATTTTGTTTGTGGGAATAACGGGTTGATCCTTCTATCATGGAGAATCAAATAAAAGCGTAGGACTCTGATCACATGTGAACCCATTTAAGTGCTTGTTTTATATTCTAGGGTATGTGCTCAAGCTAATAGAGATATGAGTAAATTATAAATGACCTTAAAAATTTTATTAAGTTGGTTTCTTTATTGGATTTAGAATTCAAAAATTTTACAGTATTTACCATCACCACTTCTATAATTAATTAAATTATAATAATATCAAATTTTTTTATGAGAAATTCTTATTTAGACTTATGATACAAATATACAAAATTTATATATTTAATAAGTATTCATAATGTGCCTGATTAAGGATGGAAAATGCTTTCTTCTTCACAATATTTTAATTACAATTTACAAGAACCAATCTTTTATGTCACAACCACAGCGAGCTGAGTTTTGTGATGGTCATTTTCGGCTAATTGTTTGCATTCCCCTGCGCACGTACTTCACCGTTAAGAACTCCTTTCATTGACCTTTTAACCTCTTTATTTATTTATTTTTTACAGAGAGCACACGTAGGGCAGAGAGCTTTGCAATTTCGCTGATTTATCTTCTTCATTTAAAATAATTATGCGATTAACTAATAAAAAATAAATGTATCTAATATAATTTAAATCTCCTATCATAATGAATTTAATAATTACTAAATTAAATATTAATAATCGTTCAATTAAATTATGTATAGTAAATATATAAATTTATATACAAAAATTGTGCTCATAAAAATTAATAAAAAGATTGAAAACATTAGAAGAGAAACTATGAACCGATTAAGATATTATTTATTGACTTGTTTTAATTACAAAGGAAAATTATTATTTATTTTTTATATTTTAATAAAATTAAATACTTATTTTTTCTATTTTAAAAATATATTTTTTTATTTTTTTATTTTTAATTTATAAGTTATTTAGCCCCTGTTAGTCAATAAAAAAGAGAATAGTTATAAACAGAATTGAAATATTGAAGGATTTAAAATTACAAAAGTTAAATCGTTAAATTAATCAAATTATAGAGATTAAATAATTAAGTTGAGAAAAAATTTACTTTAAAATAATAAAAAAATTAAATAATTTACAAGCTAATAGTTACATAAAAAATATAGTTCAATGAAAGATATTTTTCAGAATAAAAGTTTTTAAATCATTTAAAAAAAATAATTTATCTTTTTATTAAAAAAAATCTTTTTTTAAATTTTAAAATTTTTATTAAAATATAAAAATATTTATACATATATGATATATACCATTAGTTTAATATTATGATTAAATAATAAAAAATATTTTTTTTAAAAAAAATTTTAGAAAAAATATTTTTTAAAAAATTAATTTTTAGAAAAAATATTTTTATAATTAAATTATTTTTTATAAAATAAATAAAATTTAAATAATTTATTTTTTAAAATAAATAAATTAAATAATTAATTTTATTAAAATACAGTTATTAAATAATAATTTTTCTGCGAGTCCTTGTGCCGCACAACAACAACAGGAACGTAATTAATTTCAATGTCCAATGATTTTATAATGCTCTCAGCCATTTCTGCCAATTGTTTGCGATGGCATTCCCTATGCACATGTCAATGCTTAGGAATCCGCTTCGTTGACTTATCTTCTTCATTTAAAAGAATCATATCATTAACGAATAAAAATTGTAAACACTAGAAGTGATTGACCGGTGGAGTCATTTGGCATGCTCTTAGCAATGACTATCCAAAATCTCAAATTTGTTGGCCAGTTATATGAATTTTTTTTATTATTATATTAAATTTATATTAATAATCAAAATTTAAAAATTTTTTAATACATATTATACTTTTAACAGTTAAAAAATCTAAATGTTGTTATAATTTAAAATTGATGTATTCATGTTTTACATAGAGTGATTGAATGTGATGGATAAAATTCTTTCGCTATTCGGCACTATTCAGCTTTATTTAACGCAAAATTCATATCAATATTTAAAATTTATAATTTTTTTTGTATGTATATATAAGAGTAAATTATAAATGACCTTAAAAATTTTATTAAGTTGGTTTCTTCATTGGATTTAGAATTCAAAAATTTTACAGTATTTACCATCACCACTTCTATAATTAATTAAATTAAAAATAATTTTTTTTAATCTTAATATTATGTAACAATTCATACTAATTTTGCTCAATAAGGCACAAAATAATAATAATAATAATAATAATTATATTAAGATGTTTATAATAAGAAAACTCAAAGATGAAATAATAATTTATTATGAATGATATTAATATTTTCATTTTTTTATTAATCATATGATGAAAGCAAAATTTTAAATTATTTTAATTTAATTTTTAAAATATAAAATTTAAAGTATTAAATGTAATATAAATCAGAGATGAATTGTTTGCATTCCCTTGCATACGTACTTGACCATTATGAACTCATTTCGTTGGATTTTTTTTTTTTTTTTGCCCCTTTCAGAGAGCACACCTAGAACAGAGAGCTTTGCAATTTCGTTGACTTATTTTCTTCATTTAAAATAATCGTGCGATTAACTAATCTGTATAATATATAAACGGAGGAAGAGAGAAACAATAGGAATTTTCAAAATATGTTTTATTATTTTTATTATTTATACTTATATTAATTTTATTATTTAATTATTTTTAAAATTTATGCAAATTTAAAATTTTTAATATTATTTATATTTAAATTTTATTTAGTTAAGCTTTTTTATAATTTAAAATATTTATTTATAATTATAAAAACTTAAAATTTTATATAATATATAAAAGCGGAAAATTGGGACTTCCAAAGCGCATTTTACTATTTTTATTATTTATAAAATTTTCAACAATATATTTACATCGATAAGTAAATATTTTATTACTAATAACATATATTAGCAATATAATATTTATACCTAATCTATTATTTTCATAGCTAATTTGATTAAAATATAAAAATTAAATAAATAATAATTTTTCCTGATTGCAACCTGGTAATCTTTGCGCCACACAACAACAACAAGGTACGTAATTAATTTCAATGTCCAATGAGTTTACAATGCTCTCAACCATTTTCTGCAAATCGTCTGCAATTGCATTCCCCATGCACATGTAAATGCTTAGGGAATCCGCTTCGTTGACTTATCTTCTTCGATTAACTGGTGGAGTCATTTGTGCATTGTTGGATGTATGAATATAAATAAGGGTTCCTTTATTTTTTTTTAAATTATATATATATTTGTGTAAATTAATTCTCTTATATTTAAGTCTTGAAGTCTCTTTTTGTAAAAAGAATACTTTAATAATAAGAAATTAATGAACTCTTTTCTCCTTTTCAGGCTAAGTGGTATCAGAGCCTCGTAACGTCCCGGGGTCTCGAGTTCAAGTCTTGCTCCTGCGTAAAAAACAGCTCTGCGCTAAGAGTGGGCCTGGAAAACCCAGAGTCTGCGCAAGTGGAGTCGTGGTGGACTTAGGCCCTGGCCGTGCGCGGCCCATGGAGACTGAGAGCTTAAGAGGAATTTGGTGTGCTACCTGGGCAGAATATCCTTTTCTGGTCTCTTATTGAATATAACTATGAGAATATATTTTATTATATTTTTTAATATATTAAAAAAAATTAAATCCATCACTGCATTTGAACTTTGAAGTTTTTCAGATTACATGTCATTTTAAAATTTTGAATATTATTTTTAATTAGTTTCAATTGAAATTTAATTATTTAGACATTATAATATTAAAAATTAAAAATAATTTTAGTATCATTAAATTAAAATTTATTATTAAAATTAAGAATTGACATAGATGTTATTAATTAGGTTATTTTTAAAAAAAATTAATTAACATATTGTAGATCATTTTAGAATAAAATATTAATTTTATACATTTAATTTTTAGGTTAAAATTTAAGTTGAATAACTCAAATAAATTAATTTTCAAGCCATATAAATAATTCAATATACTCTCAATTTTATAAATTATTTAAATTCAGATTATTTAAAATTTTATATAAATCAACATCGGGTGTAAATTTATCAACTCTAGCTATCAAAGAATGAATTAGCTCAAGTAATTCAAGTGCACACTATACTCTTAACAATAACAACCAGCCAAAATCTCAGGTCGATTCCTTTTTCATAATTCAACTTTATTAGATATTAATTTCGTAGTAATATTCAAAACTTATATTTTCTTTATTGTATATTATACTCTTAATATTTAAAAAATATAAATGAGGCATGTCATAATTTAAAATCGATGCATTTACACATCTATATTTTACATATAGATTTTGTTTATTTTATAAAAAATAATTTATATGTGAAAAATATTTTTCATAAACTATAAAAGTATTTTTGGTTATTTGTTTATAATATTAAATTAATGATATTTATTTATTTGTATATGTATAAATGTGTTCACATTTTATGGTTTATTTAATTCAAATATTTAAATATCGGTATAATTAGTTAAACTTTTAAATTTTTTAAAGATTTTATCTAAATTTTCAAAATATTTAGAAAATTATTGTAATTTTACTTTTTTTAATATATTTTTCTACTTTATTTTTGTCTCATCCAACCTTACCATTGCTATCAACTATTTTCAAATTTCATTTTAATATTCATAGTGCGTCCAAATTTTTAACCATTTAATCAAATTAGATGGTTTTAATCACGGAATCTCTCACTTCACTGCTTCTAAATCTTATTTCTATTTCATGTCAATGATTATAAAAAATTATAGAGAGTTAATTAATGTGATAAAGTTGAATTTTTAATGTTGGCCATAAAACAGGTCAAAAAATGAACTTAACAAGTCGATTAACAAAAAATTTTAAAATTTTAAAAATTTTTAGAAATTTAGCTAATTTTATCAAAATTTAAATATTTAAATTAAATTGCCAAAACATTAAAAAAAATGGATTTTTTGCATTTACGCCCAATACAAAAAGTATTTCAACTTTATTATTATAACTGAAGCTGAATTTTATTTTAAATATATTAAATTTGAGTTTAAGTCAAATTCTGACACATCTCAAACTCACCTATATTATAAATAAGTTACATTTAAACTCAATTGTTATTAATATTACATTATTATATTAAAATTTAAATTAAATATAAATAACTTAAGGTTAGTAAGGCGCATATGTAACCCCATATAATGATTGTGCCATTTGTATTAATCAAGTTGTGAGTAGGTAGAGAAGCCAACGCCAACGCAAGTCCCAAATCCCTTTCTTTCCTTCTTTTCTAACTATTAACAACCTATTTTTTGTGATCAATAACAATAATATATTATAGTTTTCAATTAACTTTATCATATTTATTAAAATGCTTATAAATTTTTAAAGTTCTAATTTGACCGGAAATCATAATATTGTAAGCTATAATGTATAGTTAAACTCAATTACATATGACCATAGTATTTAACCTTAAGTATATTGTATAATATCTTGTAGATAGTGGACTATCATCATTGTGCTAGAGCAGAACAAGATGCTTTAAAATTCTTGGCAGGGATTAGGTATAATATGTACGAATCATTTTGTAGACATCTCAGCTATTGCAGTCATCGTATGTTACTGTTTCAACCCAATCGTCCGATATAGCAATGACGGATTACAATGCTTAGCACAGGCAGAAAAAACCTTGAGGCATGAGTGGCGTATCTGAAATTAATTGTATTTATCTTTAAATTTTGAATTTGGTGATAATAATGACTTTGCATTTTTCATACTTGAGCCTGTTTAATAATATTAACTGTTTTAATAGTTAGTTGTTTTAATAGCTGTTAATTGTTTTATTAGTTATTAACTATTAGATATTAATTATTAGTAGTTAGTTGGTCATATAACTATTAAAATAGAATTATTCAGTAAAAATAGTTATTAAATTAGCTGTTAAATATAAAAATAGTTAATCTTAATTAAAATACTCCTTCAACCTTCAAAAGTTAGGAGGGATAGCTTTTCATGAACCACTCTCACAACCTCTAAAAGCTAATATAAACACCATGTCATCCAATAGCATAAATAATAGAAGTAATATTTTGACACTGATTAAAACATTAAATACTATTTTAAAAGCTGTTACTGAACAGAGTCTTCATAAGTGGAATTGGCATTAATCAAAATTTCTAATGTTAGCAAAGATATCAAAAGAATTATTAACAACCCCAATTTCAATACTTGCAGTTGAAAATATATATATATATATATATATCAAGCTAATCCATATTTAATGTATATTAATGGAGATAATTTTGTAATTTCATATTTAAAAAAATTAAACTTTTATATTATTGTCCTTCTATAAATTTTCTTAAAATAATATGCACAATTTAAATTTGGTATTAAAATAATCTTTCATGCATTTATATTAGCTTTAAAAGCACTCCAAGTTTCAATACAAAATACAAATTTCAATATAAATTTCCACTTTTTATATTCTTATCATTAAAAAAGTTTCGCATTCATTTTATTTTTCAAAATTTTTTATTATTAAAATAAAAATTAACAAATGTTACTTTTTTATTTTTTTATATACTTGCATTTTATATTTTTATTTTATAGAATAATTGAAATAAAACTTTTTGTGAAATATATATATATATATATATATATATATATATATATATATATATATATATATATTAAAATTTTAATTAACTTCTTTGGCTCTAAAATTTTAATTAACTTCTTTGGCTCTAAAATTTTATCAATATTTTTTTGTGATAAATATGTTTTTATTATATGCACTCACACTGTTTGTTTATTTTTATGAAAAATATTTGGACATGATACATAAAAATTATTATCAAGTAAATACTACTACTAATAATAATAATAATAATAATAATAATAATTATTATTATTATTATTATTATTATTATTATTATTATTATTATTATTTCAATATATAATATATCATTATAATTGTAGTATTATGATATTCAATAATATATTTTTCAATAGTTTTTGTATATAAAAATAATAAGTATGTGGGTAATGGACAATTTTTATTTTATCAAAAAATAATTTATATTAATGCAAGATATACTAGTGATTCTTTTTAACATGTAAAGTATGCTCTGACCCATTTACAATCCTAATAATCACTAATTTTGATAATATGATTATCACAAATACTATACATGGCCTAATTTGAAAATTTAGCATGTATACTCTAATTTTAATAGGATGAGTATCATAAATATTATAAATACCCTAATTTGAAAGTTAACATATATTTCCTAATTCTACTAGTATTAAGTATTATACATGTCCTAATTCAGAAACCTATATGCCCTAATTATAATAGGCCTAATTTGAAGGTTTGTCATATATCTCGTAATTATGATAATACAACTATCATGAGTACTAGAGCCTTAATATGAAAGTTGACCACATATGTCATAATTCTGATAATATGAGCACCATCAATACCATATAAGCCCTAATTCAAAAGTTTATTATATGTGCTTTAATTTTACCAGTATGAATATGATAAATACTATATTAATTAGTCTTCATTCAAAAATATTAATAAAAGTATAAATATAAGCCAAACTTGATTTAACATGATTGATTTAGATTTTGAATATGTATTCAAATATCACAATTTAAATTATTATAATAATTTAAATTTTCAATAATTAGGTTCATTATCTTCATGTATAATAAGTAATTTCATTTTACAATTTGATTTATTTATATAATCTCTTATTCAATTGAGAAGTCACATATTAAGATTCTAATTAATCAAGTAATCTTTTATTATAAATCTATATTTAAAACATTTGTATATTAATTATCATATTAGATATATAATAATTAAAATGATTTATTTATATATTTTTAGATTTTATATTTTGTATATGATTATAGAATTAAGACAATTAGATACATTCACGAGGTTGGGCTTGCAACTTTATGTCCTTGCCTCGTGTTCATGATTTCAAAAATATCCAAAATTGTTCGGCTCAACTTTACCAATTTTTGGATGACCACGTACTTGTTGTGAACATGCTTAATTGAAAGTATTGGGACAATATATCGTACTCTTCATTCTTTTTTTTTTTTTTTAAATATATTTTAGTAGCACAACTTTTATAAATTATTTCAATTTCATTATTGTTAAAAAAAAAATGAAATATTCACATAGGAGAACACATTAAGAAATTCAAGTTTTTAAATTTTTAAATTAAGCAAATTTTCTCATTTTTATACAATTAAAGACTAATTATTAGCATTTACTCAAACAAAAATAAAAATATTAACATGTCATATGTGTAGCATCCATCATTTTCCGACGTCGGAATTTCTATCGTTGATGGAATATTCTAACGAGCTTGAAGATTCCTCAGGCAAGAAAATAGTGGTAAGAAGTGCAGGTGTTTTTACGTATGATATTTTCAAAATGTATTTAAAAATAAATATATTTTAGTGATTTTGCTCAAAGAAAAGTTTTAAATAACTTTTGGGTAGAAAGAACTTCAGCAGTCAAAGGATTGACTTTAGGCAGTTGAAGTTCTTTTTACTGTTCAAATTGATTTTGGGAAGAATAGATTTTGGCAGCCAAAACTATGACGTCGGCGGTAAAAGTCCAGAACATCTTCATCAGAGTACCATGCATTCTACTTTTCTGGTGACCAATGTCTGTCCGGACAACTAGAACGTCTAAAGCTATTTGTAAACTGGAGTGAGGAGTCATAAATAACTCAAATAATAGTAAGAAAAAATTTAGAAAAATTTAAGAAATAAAAAACAATGAAGTTAAATGAGCCGGTACCCTAGCGATGGGTGACCTTGACGGGAACTTGCAGTCTTCACAACTAGAAGTCCTAAATCCGGAAGAAAATTCATGAAATAATTTTTGAGACTCCAAAGAAGAGTCATTGAGGTTTCTATGGCATTAGAATGCCAAGAAAAGGCTTAAAAAATTTTTTTGATTGGTACAGACGATTTTGGCTCAATAAGCGAAAGGAGGGCATTTTGGTTATTTTATCTTCGGAGATGATTTTTGACCAACTTGTCCAGTTAAGTAAATAATTATTATGATATAAAATATGAATAAATATTACTAAAAATTTAATTAAAAGTAAGTGAAAAAGAAAGAAAAAGAAAATAGAAATAAATACCACATTTATGACATCATGATCATGTGAGAATGATGCAATAAAAACTCATGGAGCAATCACCATTTAACAACACATTTAAATGCATTTAAAATGGGAAAAAGAAGTCAAATAAAAGAATTATTTTCTGCCTTCTTATTCCCTATCCAGACGAAGCTCTCTCTCTACACACACACCTCCATTTTTACTCTCTTTTCTCACTAGAACTCTCTTACAACAACACCATAAAACTTCTTCTTATCTTCATTAAAGTTGATCCTTGTAATTAGAACTAGCTTGAGGCAGCACAAGGGAAGGGAAACCAAGAAGTTTATCAAGATTGGGGTTAGCTCTCAAAGAGGTTAGTGCTAGAGTCTTTCTTTCTCTCTTTTAATTCTTGATTAGAACTAGGAATTGAACTAAGAAATTGAAGAAATTGTGTAAAAATATGCATGTAGGGACACTATCCAATTTTCGGCAGCCTTAAATCTTCTTGAGTTTGATAGCTTTTAATGGATTTAAAATGGTATAGGGCTGTCCCTTGACATGTATAAGTGAATTGAAAACTTTAATTGTGAGTATAATGTAAGATTTGAGTATTTGGGATTTAGGGTTTTATGAAAATTTAGGGTTTTGTTCATGTAATGGTGCATGAACATTTTAATGGTCAATTAGTGACCATTTAGTAAGATTTAACTATAAATTAAAGTGAATTAGGGCATTGAAGTTTGATTTGGTAAATTGCCCTTAAGGTGCCAGAATCACTGGACTTGAGTTCAGTGTGATTGGACAACAATAACTGGAATTGTAAAACTTCAATTGGTGCAAAGCCAATTGAAGGTGAAACTAGACACATAATATCACAACTTTTGATGAAGAAATCTTGCCTAGAAGACAAACTTAGGATATCTTAAAAATTGACCAAATCTGGGTAGCACCAATTCTGCTTGGGCAAAATGACCAAATGAACAGTGTTCATTCATTTGGTCATAACTCAGTATAGAAAGGTCCAATTGACCTGAAATTTATATCAATGCAAAGATTAGACAATTTATAACAACTTTCATGAAGAACATAATTCTAAATTTTGACCAGAATTTAATGGAATTATCCACCAAAGTCAAGATACCAAATCTAGCAGAACCAAATTGCCTGAAATTCGTACAAAGTTAATCCGCCGATTATGGTAAAATAGCCATAAATTGAGTTAGAAAACTCCAAATGGAGTTATTCAAAAAGAAAATTAAAGAAAACACATAAAGGAACAACTTTGATGAAGAAAAGTTTTCCAAATTTTCACTGTAGCTTAGACCAACGAAACAATAAACTTAAGGTATGAAATATGAAAATTTTGAATAACATAAAGTAAGCTTTGAAATGGTATTGGAAATCAATGCCAACAAAAATAAAATGTAAAATATGGTATATTGATGAACTTAGGCTTAACAAATCTATTATGAATCAAAAACTCAACCTTTAAATGAAAATGGTCAAATGAATAGTACCACTAAATTATGTAAAGTAGAAAAACAAACTATAAGAATCATCATAGTTGTTAATATAAGATGTGGTAGGTAAATTGTGAATGATGAAGTTGAGTGACCCCAATGATATAGGAAATGGTATAATAAATTAGAAAGCTATTGTAATGATTAAAATATAGATAATGCAAATAGTTGATTTAAATTTTTGAATTTGAGTGACACAAGGATTTAAGAAAAATTTAGTTAAATTTGAAATCCATGAAATATTCATTAACTACTTGGAATATGAATAATAATTTACATAAATAGGGCAATGAATAAATGAATGTATAAATAAGACTTTGGTTCCCATTATGGGAGAAAGGACAAGAAAAAGTATTTTGAGTACAATGGTGCATGAGAACAATTGTTTTGAATTGTGATCATTATGGATAACATAATGAATATATAAATTACGATGAATGCATAAATTATGTAAATATTAAACTTAGAGATTTATGTTTCTATTATGAAAAATATTAAAATGCTAGAAATTATAATTAGAACCTATAATGAAATAGTGAAACTTATGAACAATTAATGGTACTATGTGCCTATGTATTACCTAGACACGTGTCAAATTGGATAGATTAACATGCTAATAGGGTATTGTTTTAGCAAGATCGCTGAAAAAGCTTCATACCCGTGATTCATGGCTTTATTCCCACACTCATGGCTTTTTAGCCAAAACTGACTGCGATACGTGGCTGACGCTTCGCTGGCCCCATGTA